>NC_044322.1:220173562-220314826 GCF_007399415.2 Gopherus evgoodei | reverse complement strand
AGCCCCACAGGACTGGACACTGACTTCTCCTGACCCAGGACACACACCCCAGCTGTGTGCTGGGACTGCAGCTGAGCTGCCTTGCCAAGACAGCCTGTGCATCCATGGACAAACCACCTCTTCCTGCAACCTAATACAATGGGGTCTGGGGACCTTTCCAAGCTGCACATGACGTGGCTCTGGCATTACTGGGGTCTGCTCCTGGCTCCGTCACTGACCTACTTGGTGGCCTCGGGGAAGTCACAGCCTCGCTCTGTTTTCCTCCTACCCATTATCTATTTAGATTGTGATCTCTTTGGGGCAAGGACTGTCCCTCTGTCTGTGCAGTGCCCATCGCAATGGCGGTGCTGATCTCAGTCAGGGTCTCTGCCGTGCGCAGCATGATGGGGCCCTGATCTCCATCAGTGTCTGTGCTACACAAGGCACAGTTTATAGACTCACAGAGTTTAAGGCCAGACGGTAAAGGTGTATTTCAGATGAGGTCTCATCAGTGCCTTGTATAACGGTACTAACCCTTTCATGTGTCTGCTGGAAATACCTCGCCTGATGTATCCTAGGACTGCATTAACCTATTTCACGGCTGCATCACATTGGCAGCTCGTAATTATCTTGTGATCAACCAATACATATAGGTCTTTCTCCTCCTCTGTCACTTCCAATTGATAAATCCCCAGCTTATTGCAAAATTATGCACTTGGGGACTAACAACTAGAATTTGTGCACTATTAATTTTCATCTCATTTCTATTACTCCAGCTTTCAAGGACGTGCAGTTTTTCTTGTATGATTTTCTTGTCCTCCTTCATAATGGCAATCCCTCCCAGCTTTGTGTCACACTCTCACTTCATGTGCCAAGATCACTAATGAAGGTGTTGAGTAAGATTGGTCTCAAGACTGATCTGAGGAACTCCACCAGTAACTTCCCTCCAGCCTGACAACTCACATTCAATATGACCCCCTTGTAGACTCCCTTTTAACCAATTCCTTATTGACCTTTCCGTTCTCATATTAATCCTCATCTTCTCCAGTTTAACGAATAATTTCCCATGTGGAACTGTATCAAAAACCTTACTGATGTCCAGATCAGGTTTCTCTGGCACAAGCTACCTTTTGTAACACCATATTTTCATTCTTTATAGTGCTGAAGGCTGGAAGGAACTGTTAGCAGTGGGCTGAGAATGGCCATGTGGAGGTGGGGGAGGGGATGGCAGACAGTGGGGAGGCAGGAGGATGCGGCTTTGGAGGTGTATCTGGGATTGTGTTTCGTAGGAGTCCATGTCTCTGCTCCCTGTGGCTGTGGTGCCTTCCGTACCAAAGCAGCACCTCAGCAGAGCAGGCGCACACACCATAGCTCTGCTGGAACATGCAGCATTCGCTGCCAGACAGGCTGGGCGATTTTTCTGGGGCCCAGCTTGATATGCCTGGCTGGGGTGGATTCACTTGGACGAGGGTCTGGGGCTCTGATAGTTTGCGATGTTTCTTTTTGCATAGTCAGTTCTTTCCATTTATTGTTTTCCCCCGCCTATGCCCGATGTCACTCTCGTCTTAACTTGCTTTGGTTATTTCACTTCCAGCTTTTAAATGGGATCTAAGAATTGCAAAGCTGAATGAAAGATAAACAAACAGAACCATTTGAATGTTGGCCCCTAGCTGGTAGAACGATACCTCGTGAAGGTCTGCTGTAATTCCCTGGTTCCCTATAGCATTTTCTAGTGGAGCAGATAAAGCAATGTCTAAGAGCCAGGGCAAAAAGGCTCCTCAGGTGTTTGCTCTCTAAGGAACATGTCACCTTCCAGAGCTTGCAGTCTTTCAGGAGTGGTGCGCTGGGTTGTATTTAGGAACCTTAAAATAAAAGGAGAAGACGGCTGGTTCACAATATCCAGTGGAATCTTGCAAACAATTATACAAATGGACCCTACTGCTTTTAAAACAACATGGTATTAATACTGATTCAAAACTGAGATTAAAATTAAGATAAACGCATGAGAAATGAACTGACACCTACTTACCATTTCTTAATGCTTAAAATTTTAACACTCCCTCACACCATCTTTTTTTAAAAGCGATGCACAGCACAGTCAAGTTAATTCATGAAAGCACACCAATTCTTGACTGCTTTGTGTTGCATGAGCATCTGATTAAGCACCTAACTAAAACTGTACCACTGTAAGTGGAAATGCATCAACCCAACTTAGCTCCAAGGTGTTTAGATGTGAATGAAAAGTTTCTAAATGAAATACATGGCAGGAAAGTCAATGGGAAAATACACAGGAGTGCCTCTACCCAGTCCTGTTGACTTTTTCTCCCAACTCCCCCGCCCTCGCATGAGTTCTGGCCTCTTGGTCAACTCCACTCCCAATCCCATGTCAGCTGTGTCCTCTCCCAGCCTAACTCATTTCTACTACAGTTCTTCATCCCCCTCATCCAGGCAGGGGGTTGGTGCTGCAGCACCCAAGGCACCTGCGTTAATCACTGTCCCACATACTGGGGCTATTTAAATTTCAGGGAATGATTTATCAGAGTTGCTCACTCTGGGAGGTGGGAGAGAGGAGAGGCTGAGAGGGGGTTTGCTTTGCACTCTCATGTTCAACCCTGGTAGCCTCCATATTACCTCATTCTCCACCCTCCCCCATGTGTCTCTGCTCATGTGTCAGAGTGTCACCTTCTGATCATATGCCACTGGCCTCCCCAGAGCTCCTAGACAGGAGCTACATCACAATGGGGTTACGATAGAGTAAAATACATCACAGGGACGGTGTAATTATCCTCAGCAAGCATTACAGTCTAGAATGCGAGACAATTAAAGTACTTCATTACTTAAAAGTACGCTTGAAAGGACTGGGTTTTTATTAATAAATTGCAGTAATTATCCTCACATCTCTTGTCAACTGTCTGAAATGGGCCATCTTGATTATCACTACAAAAGTTTTTTTCCCTGCTGATAATAGCTCATCTTAATTAATTAGCCTCTTAGAGTTGGTATGACAAATTCCACCTTTTCTTGTTCTGTATGTGTATATATCTTCTATATGTTCCATTCTATGCATCTGGTGGGCTGTAGTCCACAAAAGCTTATGCTCAAATAAATTTCTTAGTCTCTAAGGTGCCTCAAGTATTCACTTGTACACACACAGATGGAAAAAATATTTATATAGGTATAATACAGAAATGCTTCTGAAGAAAGTCGAGTTTGATTTAAGAATATTTACACTGTATAGTTTGCATGTGACATTGACAATTGTGTTTGAACAGTTATAAAGATTTGGCTTTTCAAATCTCAATATTGGCTGTAATTAAATAATTGTTGTCTGACGATCCCCATAACTTCCCACAGCTCTGAACATTGAAATTCTAAACATTAAAAAAGAGATTTAAAATAACTATTGATTTCATCAATTGAAATTAAAAAGAAGAAATAGACAAAATTATTTTTGCCAAACCCACTTAACAGCAATCACAATCCACTGGAGGATGAGAAATTCACAGCTAAAGCACTCAACCTTAATTCTTCCATGTAGGTCCCATGGCAGATGGCTCTGGTGGCATCAAGTGGGTCCATTATGGCAGGGGAAGGTTGGGATAGTGTTTGAGATCAGGGTGAGGATGGGGAGTGGCTCCATGTCCACGAATGGAATTCACCTCTCCACCCCTCTGCAGAGCCCAGAAACTAAGGATTTATCCAGTGAAGTGAATTTCACTCTGGGTGACTTTGAGACAATCACTGAAAGATCCTTGTGCCTTCAGTTCTACACTGGCCACAAGAGTCTACTAGTTCTCCCTCCCCAGACTGCCAGGGGCAGCCAGGGAAATTAGTGGGTTATGGGAATTAGAAGATGAAAATACATTAAAAATGATGTGTGTTTATTCTTGTCCATAATCTCCATCCCTCTCTTAGCACATTAATCTTTCAGTCATTATGCGTCTTGACCAGTTATGAACTTTCTGTAGACACCTCACAGGATCATCCTCCAAGAGATGTTTGGAGTGGTAGGTTTGTCAGGTCTCAGGTGAGAACTGCTGGCAAAGACCAAGTGACCCTTTGCCAAGGGATCTCTGTGTCACTGGCTGACCCCCATAGGCCAGGGAGAGGACAACTTTCTGCCAATGGCCTTCAGGATGGGTGCTGAGTTCACTGCAGTGCCCTATTTCCCTTGTGCACGTCTGTGAGTCCCATTGCCCCTGTCCCGGGGTGCTACAGGGGCCTGTCCTTCTAGTGTGTCAGGGCTCCACCCTCTGCCTGAGGCCTGTGGCACTTTCTTCCTCTCGGGGCACCAGGCAAAACAGCAAAAGAGCTGACTCGGCAAACAAGGGTAAATAAAGGAATGGGAAAAAAAAGAAACTGTGGAGGGGGTTGGGGAGGGAAATGTGGACAGGTCCCTTCAGGATATGGGCCTCTCTTACGTCTGGGGCACTGGAAGTGTCTCAATCCCCTTCAGAGTTTACTGGGTCTCCAGCACAAGTTTCAACCTGTTCCCCCTTTAAGCTCCAGGGATCCCCACCCTTCCTCAGTGAAGGCCAGAGCCCCGAATGCTGCTAGCCCTCGTGTTGGGGCTGGAGATGCTCCACAGACTGTTCCCTTCCCAGGGTGGCTCCCCTCTGAGTAGTGTAGGCCTTTCCTGTTAACTCCTGCTCCAGTCCTGGCATAGTTTGCAGGTGTGGAGGGGCTGAGCCAGTCCAGACTAAAGCAGCAGTTTAACCCCTTCTGTTCCAGTGTGGGGTTTATATAGCCCTTCACAGGCTCCCAGACCCAGGGAATGGCCCCCTATCAACCCTATGGCTGATGTGATTGAGTGACCCACTGGCAGCATTGCCCTTGAGGGTGCTGTTCCCACTCCCTCCCCTCCCCTTTTACTGCCACCACAATGCCTGTCACCTTCACTTCTCAAGGGGTGACCCCCAGAAGGTGTCTTTTGTTATCCCTCTCCCTACCCCCCTAGGAGCCATTGTGCACCCCCTATCACTCACCTCCACCCGGAGACAAGATGGGTCATGGGGAACGGCTGATGCTTTGCCGGAGATCCATCATCACTGAAGGAGTGGCAGCCTTGACCCTCCTTGAAGGTTGCCAGGATGCTGATGTGCACTGGAGGAGAACTGGGGCTTGACTGAGTCCATGAACCATTTGGCCCACACTGTGTTACTGTAAAGCCTGCTCTGCATTGCTGCTGGTGGCCTTGTGCCCATAAGTCTCTGTAATGCTGTCTCCAGTGACTCGAGAGCAAGAGCACCAGCCTCAGGCAGACTGGTAAGAAGCAGGGAACGAACCCCAAATTGTGTGTGAGGTCTGTATGGAGATTTCACCAACCAAGTATCCAGTGTAAAAGCTTCAGGCTCTGTAACAACATTAACATGGAATCACAGACAGCCCTGTGGGTGATCCATATATCTCACCATGCAGGTGAGCTCACCTTTGTGACAAATGGTCCCTTACAGCCCCAACATGCTATAAAAACTCCACTGCCCATGTGGGCCACAGTCACTTGTTTTCTGCATATAAAAGCCAGGGCTGACATTAGGGGGCAGCAAGCAGGGCAACTACCTGTGGCCCCCACAAAGTTACATTGCTGAGGCTTTGACTTTAACCCCGGGTGATGGGGTTAAGGGCCCTGGACTGCAGTCTCATGCGCTGGGACTTCAGCTTTCTGCCCTGGGCCTCAGCGAGTCTGCTGGTCTTGCTTGGCAGCCCCCCTGAAACCTGCTCATGGCCCCCCAGTGGGCCCCAGACCCCTGGTTGAGAACCACTGCCTTACCCCACAAATCACAGCAATGTTCAGGTTACTGCCAGTCCCAAAGGACCAGTCACTTCCTTAGGTCAACTGAATCTTAGATCTTCCAACAAAGACAACACTTGTAGCCAGTCCTGTCATAACCTGTATTAAGATTTATTTAAAAGGAAACGAGAGTTATTTACAAAGTTAAAGCAGGTAATCCTATAGATGCAGATGAGTTGCAGTCTTAAACTTCAAAGGTAATAGAAGCTTCTATAATAAGCAAGCTCTACATATTCTTTAGGACTAACCCTGGCTAAGCAGCTGGGGATCTCTTCCTTATGCCTAGAAACTTTGCCCCCCAGAGTCCAAGCAGCATACAGATAATCAGTTCCTTCGGTATGGGGTTGTTCATCCCCTTCCTGCCATGTGCTCTGAGCTGCAAACTCAGCTAATGGGAGGTCAAGAGCACAACAACAGTCTTATGTCTTCTTTAACGTCCCATAATAGTCTATCTGGTGTTGATGGACCTTTTCTGCCAGGCAGAGTGTAATGCATTCTGTTGCCAATCAGCCCTTCGCATAGGTAAAGTCTCTCTCCTGTCTCGTGATTTACAGAGCCACAGAGGCTCACAATGCAACTAGTCAGATGTTAACCCAGGCAGCAACTCACAAGCATTCAATAAAGTCTAAACACTAAACACATTCTTATGTTCACAGTCTCTATGAGGAGTATCTACTCATTTGGACTCACTGGGGAACTACAGAAAGAAACAAGATGTGCTGAGGCAAGAAGGCCCAGTCTCAGAGCCCTCTGGGTCACGCTTCCCAAAAAGCTGAAACTGGGCCCAGCCGATGAAAGGGGCACTCCCAGGAGAGACTGTATAAAGGCTGGCACATCAAATAACTTAGTTAACCTGAGAGCGCTGCCTTGGGGATAATGACAGGGAGAATCCCCCGAGTGACTCCTTTGAGTCTGCTTGTCTCTGGCCTTTGGTTCATAGAATCACAGAACTGGAAGGGACCTCGAGAGGTAGCTAGTCCAGTCCCCTGCTTTCAAGGCAGGACGAAGTATTATCTAGACCAGGAGTGGCCAAACTGAGCCTGAGAAGGAGCCAGAATTTACCAATGTACATTGCGAAAAAAATCACAGTAATACGTCAGCAGCCCCCCATCCGCTCCCACCCATGGGAAGCCAGAGTAATCAGCACCTCCCCCTCCCTCCTCTCACCTCCTGATCAGCTGTTCATGCTATGCAAGACAGAGGGCTGGGGGAAGGAAGGAGGGAACTGCAGGCTCAGGAAAGGGGGTGGGAAAGGGTGGAGTGGGGACAGGGCCTGTAGCTGAGTAGTGAACACACCCAGCACATTGGAAAGTCGGTGCCTGTAGCTCCAACCTCAGAATTGGTACGTATACAAGGAGCCACATACTCAATTCTAAAGTTCCACATGTTGGCCACCCCGATCTAGACCATCCCTGAGAGGTGTTTGTCAAGCCTGCTCTTAAAAGTCCCCAATGATGGAGATTCCATACCCTCCCTAGGCAATTTATTCCAGTGCTTAACCACTCTGACAGTTAGAGAGTTTTTCCTAATGTCCAACCTAAACCTTCCTTGCTGCAATTTAAGCCCATTGCTTTTTGTCCTGTCTGCAGAGGTTAAGAAGAACAATGTTTCTCCCTCCTCCTTGAAACAAACTTTTATGTACTTGAAAGCTGATCATATCTTTTCCAGACTAAAAAACCCACTTTTTTCAATCTTCCCTCATAGGTCATGTTTTCTAGACTTTTAATCATTTTTATTGCTCTTCTCTGGACTTTCTCCAATTTTTCCACATCTTTCCTGAAATGTGGAGTCCAGAACTGGATACATTACTCCAGTTGAGGCCTAATCAGTGCGGAGTAGAGCGGAAGAATTACTTCTCGTGTCTTGCTTACAATACTGCTGCTAATACATCTCAGAATTATACTTGCTTTTTTTGCAACAGTGTAACACTGTTGACTCATATTTAGCTTGTGGTCCACCGTGACTCCCAGATCTGTTTCTGCAGTACAGTTTCCTGGGTTGTCATTTCCTGTCTTGTATGTGTGCAACTGATTGTTCATTCCTAAGTGGAGTACTTTGGATTTGTCCTTATTGAATTTCATCCTATGTACTTCAGACTATTTCTCCAGATGATTTTTAATTTTAATTCTGTCCTCCAAAGTACTTGCAACCCATCCCAGCTTGGTATTGTCCACAAACTTTATAAGTGTAACAGAGAGACTCTGCTACTGGGAGGGTTTCACAATGTCTCAGAGGGTTACACCCTGGTGGGAGGGAGCTAGGCCTGTACTGGAATAAGGTCACTGTGCTTCACAGTGTGGCAGAACCTAGAATGGCCATTATCAGGGGAAAATGCTGGGGGGAATCGACATGTGGAAGGGACAGAAACCCTGTCTGAATTCTCTCACATTGCCCTTCTTGCCCTGGCAGGCTACAGAATATCGTCTACGTTTCACTCCAAATCATCCCATACTCCCAGGGGGAAGGAAATGGCTCCAATGGAGCTGGCTCAGGTAAGGGAGAGGAGAAGTAAATGCATAGGATGGTGGGAGCTGCTAGAGGTGGTAGGAGGCAGGAACTATCTAGGGTGCGGAATGGGGGAGAAAGGATGTGACAAACCTGCTGAGACTTGTGTACTCTAGGGTGTGATGGGTTGTCACTCTGGGGTACAGTCTGGGGGGCTTCTGGGAACTGCAGTGCCCTCTAACCCTCAAGCTGGGCTGGCCCTTCTCACACTGCTTTGCTGGAGATTCAGCCAGCCTCTCCAGGTCCTGTTATCTGCCAACACGACGACGGCAGCTGGCACCATGTATCCAGCTAAGCTACCTGAGTGCTTTACCTAAGCCACTCAAGGACAGATAGAAGCCAAAAGCCAATTTCCCAGAGATAAGTGGTAGCAAACAGATCAAAGCAGATTACTTAACAAATAACCAAAACCTCAAACTAAACCTAATGTACTATCTGGATAGAAGTTTAATTAGCAATTTCTCACCCTGACTGATGATAGAAGCAGTCTACCAAGTTTCCATACACAAGCTAGAAATCCCTTTACCCTGGGACCAGCACTTCCCCCAGTTCAGTCTTTGTTCCTGAGGTGTTTCCATGAGTTTTCTTGTGTGCGGAGTGAGGGCAAGAGATGGTCACACAGACCCCTGATGTAGCTTTTCCATATGGTAGGAACCCTTTGTTCCAAACTCAGTTCCCAGTCTAGTTTGTTGAAAAATACAGGTACCAAAATGGAGTTTAGTGTCATGTGGTCTGGTCACATGTCCTAGCATGCCCTGCTGCCTCATAGTATCCATGACTGATAGGCTGGCTGAAACATTCACAGGAAGGCTAAGCTCTTCTACGGTCCATTATCTTTGTTGATGAGCCATGAACACTGTCTGGCTTCTTTGTTGTACCTGAAAGGCTCGTTGTGAGTGTTACCCAGAGTAAGCACTTGAAATACAGATACATAGTCAATATCCATAACTTTAGATACGAACATGATACATGCACACAAATAGGACAGTCATATTCAGCCAATCATAACTTTTCCAATGACACTGAACATGACTCGTCTTGCACAAAATGCATCTTAATTTTGTCCTAATCATTTGATAATCATACCACCATGCTGAATGTGGGGTGTAGTGTCAGGGCCTAATTTCAAGGCACAGGAGCTGGGAATGTAACTTCCCCTCTTTGTGGAACAGGAAATAACTGTCCAGCCAGGGCTGGGAAAACTTCCCAGACATCCAGTGCTGGAATCTGAACCTACTGTTACTACCAACCCCAATCTTTGTGGCAACTGCAAACTTTATCAGTGATGATTTTATGTTCTCTTCCAGGTCATTGATAAGAATGTTAAATAGCACAGGGCCAAAAATCAATCCTTGTGGGAACTCCCTAGGAAGAAATATACTCAAGCATGGTTTTCAATCTATTTAATGTATGCTGTGTTTATTTTGTATCTTTCTAGTTTTCTAGTCAAAATATTGTGCTGAACCAAGTCATATGCCTTACAGAAGTATTGATATATTACATCAATACTTTTAGTTGCAACCAAACTTTTTATCTCATCCAATAAGGATATCCAGTTAGTTTGATTGGATCTGTTATCTCTGAACCTGTGTTAATTGGTACTAATAATATTACCCTCCCTTAATTCTTTATTAATTAAATCCATATTCACTGCTCCATTATCTTGCCCAGTATCAATGTCAGACTGACACTCTTGTATTAGCTGGATTATCTCTTTTACACCTTTTAAATATTGGCACAGCATTAGCTTTATTCCAGTCTTCTGGAATTTCCCCATTGTTCCAAGTCCTAATTAAAATCAATATTAACAGTCCTCCACACTCCTCCACCAGGTCTTTCAAAACTCTTGGATACAAGTTATCTGGACCTGCTTCTTTAAACATGTCTAACTGTAATAGCTTCTGTTTAACATCCTCGTGAGTTATTGTTGGCATGGAAAGACTCTCGTCATCAACATCTTATGATATGAGTTACATCATCTGTTTTTCTCCAAATCCAGGAGAGAAATATTTATTGAACACTTTTACCTCTTTTGCATTATTTTGATGATTCTGCCATTTCCATCTAGTAATTTACCACTACCGTTGTTAGGATTAATTTTGTACTTAATATATTTTTTAAAAACTTCCTTCTTATTTTCATTATTGTTCATTGATTTCTGATAGCTTCCCTTACCAATTTTCTACAATTCTGACTTTCTAACTTATATTCTTTACTGTTGACTTCCCCTTTCTTCCATATATTTTATTTGGAGAGTGTTGGGATTCCTACCAGGGAGCCACCATCAGGGTCCAGAGACAGCCCCATCTCCTATATCAAGTCCTGGCTAGTAGGTATGTGATAAATGTGAAGACCCTACCTCCGTCTATCAGCTGGGAGACACAATGATTCTCTCTTTCTGCCCTCTGATGCCTCCTGGCTGTTCTAAGCAAGGTGGGGTGGGGATCTGTTAACATGTGCCTCCCAGAGCTTCCATTTACCTGGCACTGCTGTTCCGTGAATAGTAGGGTTGTGAGTGGGGCAGCAGGTACTGGGTGTTGGACCCTTTCTCTTTCAGGGGCCGGTGACCTTTGAGGAGGTGGCTGTGTATTTCACCAGGGAAGAGTGGGCTCTGCTGGACCCCACTCAGAGAGCCCTCTACAGAGATGTCATGCAGGAGAACTATGAGATGGTGGTCTTGCTGGGTAAGGAGTTCTGTCCCCTGGGTTATTAGAAGCTGTGGGGTCTCTAAAGAACCTGAATAGTAATAACTTTGTACATTTATTCAGCATACATGTTTTGACAAGTTTCCTTGCCCCCCTTTTTTTGCCTTATCTCCCACCCACTAGTATCATTTTTGGACATGTGACTTTTTGGTGCCATCAGTCATTTTAAAATTGCATTTAATGTATCCATATTGGCTACATCAATAACTACATTAATAACTGTAGCTTTCATGCCTTTTCCTCCTTTTAAGAGGAAAATATGCTACCTGTAGCATTCTAAATTGAGTAAATAAGTGTATGACTCATGCATGGCTTGTATGACAGTTAGATGAGCTCCTCTTTTGATAGGAGAGCGTATAATGTTTCCATTCAGGACCCCACCGGTGAAGGGAGACCGGAGATGTGGGAGGGGAGGAGAAGGGGGAGAGTAGATAATTCGGGGGTACCCAGATATGGGGAGGGTGTGTGCAGGGTTAGAGCTAAGAAGCAGCAGGGAGGGAGGAGGTAGTGAGAGATGAAGAGGGAACACAAGAAGCTCCCAGGGTGCCGGGAGGTGGTGCTGGCTGAGAGTAATGGGAAGAAGTGGAGAGGAGTGTGGAGGAAGGGCACTAAGGAAGTAGCTCAGTCTCAGGTGTTGAAGCTACATGGCCTTTCCTTGTGGAAGAGTGGCACACTCAAGGGGCACTTCCCAAGGACTGTTTAAAAGCCAGGGCATTGCACCAATCCTATGGATCCATGACAGTGTACCAGAGGTTAAGCCTTCTGGGGAAAAGCTATAAAACAACAAAAGAATATAAATGTTTATTTATCATCAGTCCTCATGGGAATCCTTGATCAGTTCCAAAGTGTATTAAAGCCTTCCTCTAAGGCTTACCTCTTGCTTATCAGGCCATGCCAGTTTTGTTAGAGGGCTTTCCCTTCACCCTCCCGCTTCCCTGGTTCTTGTCACGCAGACAACAAGAGCAAAAGGCCAGAAGTCTGAAGCGCAGAGAATGCGATGTTTATTGGGTCTATTTCCAAGCAAGCATATTCCACTACCCTAATTAACTTACACCTAGAAAAATTAATTATGCTGCAGACAGAAACAGTTAGAGAACCAGACTGATTAACAAGGTAGAAGTGGTGGCCATAAAGATAAAACAATACAGAAATGAGGGTTTCAGAACCACAACCACTGATAAGTGATTTCTTGCAGACAGGCTGCTATCAAACTAAGTTTTCTTTAACCATCTTAAGATCTTTTTCTTTATCTGGTGGTGATGGGCACTGTTCAGACAGGATTGTCTTTCTAACAGCCCAATAGCACCTTACGTCAGTGTGACTGGTTTGGGATGTGAAGATGTGACCCTTTGCTTCTCAGCTTATGACTGCCCCTGCTGCTTAGCCAAAGGCCTTAACCTGAGAACAAGGCCTCAGACGATCCTAGTGAGAGAAGGCCCATACACAGGCAGACCAAGATTTTGATGTTTAGCTAGTTACAGGGGTATAAAGATAAAGTAATAAAAATAAACCTAAGTTCTTTAAGTATAGGCTTTACAGGCAGGCCTGAATATCTCTATTCTAACAGTGGATTCTACTCCTTCCCCCATTCTGTGTCTGTCTTGTCTATTTAGATTGTAAATTCTTCATGGCATAGGCCATCTACTATTCTTTGTACTTTGCCTAGCAAAATGGGGATCTACTGTTAGTTGGCTCTTAGACACTAAGGTAATGAATATGATTTATTATAATAATAATTCTCCTGCCACTTTGAGCCAAGGAAGATGGCCTTGGGATGCATAGCCTTAGCTATGTTAGTAATCTTGATTTGATTTACCAACTAAATTTAATTTGTTTTGTAATTAATTTGTTTTGTAATTAATTTTAATACTACTACTACTTAATCATTTATATTAATTAATGTGGGTGTAGGCTCGCCAATTTGTTTGAGCAGAAGATAAAAGTTCGTGTTTCGAATCAGGTTCCACAGAATTTATAAAGGCACCTTCAGGGGTATGACAGGAAGCTCACACTGAGACAGATATAGTCATAAAGATTTTTTATTTAAATCAATGAAACAGTAAGTAAATTGTAAACCAGTTAGAATTACAGAGTTACAGTTGTATTACTGTTATCCAAGAGATACATATGATAATACAATATTATGTGCTGCAAACTTTGGTTAATATTCACACCCTGTTTTGATAAACTGGTGTTGACCTCCCTTCTGGCGGTTCCAGTTTCACACCTCTTGCAGAGGAAACTAATGCGAAGAGCTGTCAAAGCTACTTTAGAATTTACTTTTTAATTCAACTAAATTATCTAATACACAAACTAAAATAAAGTTTAGAGAGACCAAGCTTAACCGAGTCCCTTGTGAACTTAAAGTTTGAAAAGAAAGTGAGTGCGGCCTGGTTAATAGCTGTCGTAGATGAATAGCATGATTACGTAGTTGAAGATGGTGAAATGTAGTGAAGAAGGAGGAGATCGAGGTGGGGGTGGGGTACCATAGTGAGGTAGGTTACCTCTTTCTATAGAAATAAATGCCGGAAATCCTTCCTCTTATGCCCAAATTTCACTCTTCCCCCATAGAAATGTTAGGGTACGCTTACCCCATAGGCTAATGAAGGACATAAATCCACACCATGTAGAGGCCAAGCATAGGAGTTTATTACACACAGCACTGGCGGAGTGTCACCTGGCTTATTAAGCTCAGAGACACTGTCAATCAATTGATTACAATAAAATATATAGATTTTTCATGGGCGGAGGAAAGTGACGGGGTAGGCAGTTTTACACCCCGGGATAGGTTTTGCAGCAAAACAAGATAGCACATTAGCCAATGGTTAAAAGGTTACATAATGTCTCCACTCATGATTTTAAGTTAGCAAGTTAACATTTAATTAATACTTTGATAAAATGTTATTAGTATAAAATATATATGTTGAATTCTGATTTGGGGTCCATAGGAATGGAGCAACTCCTTTGATTGTCCACCAGGTACATTCCTAGGGGTTAAAGCAAAGAAACAGTGAAAGTATATGACAATAAAGATTGTCCCCTTTATGTCTTAAGACAGGCACTGGTCCCTGGGAAGGGAGGTGGAAGGATGCCATATCTTATACTGACATGTGCCAACTTTCCATAAACTCAGCGTTGGATTTGTGGGAAGAATGTTCCCTACAGAAGAGACTGACACAATAGGAACAAGGATTCTTTGTTCAATTTGCAACTCTGAATAAGACACAATTATTTAGTTGTTAGCTCTAACACCTGGCAATTTGCTGACCAGGCCTATTTTGTCTACCCCAGCTTTCTCATAACTAATCACTATTTGCTAGGCCTCTGGTCTTTTGACCAGACTCTGGACTTTCGGCTTGAGAAAGAGCTGGCACAATCCATATACCAGGTTGTTATATAAAATGCACATGGATTTTAACCCTTCAGTCCCTCCTCTTGACCCTAGAGTTTCCTAACCCACCAGGTCAAATATACCAATTTTAATGTACCCAGCCTACTGCTGAGTTGCCGATAAAGCACCAGTACCATTAAGAATGTAAGGATAGACACTCCCCACATAATTTGACAAAGTAGCATTTAGATCCATCCCCAGGGGACTTTGTTACCTGAGATGGCATTGCCCATAATTATCGCTTTAACCTCCACTGCCTGGTTCATTGCCTTCGAGAACTTCACATCGGCCTGGTCCATGGTTTCCCCATCTGAGTGTACCTCAGACGGCCTTCCCCAGTATGCCTCTGGCCTCAGTCACCAACTCCTCAATCTTCGCCTGCAGGGCCTGTAGACCCTCTTCTAAATACTTACTGCCGTAGTGCCATTCCAGATCCCATGTTAGGTTACCCATCATTGGCGGAGTATGGTGGAGCCGCGTCCCATCAGCAGTTAGGGCTGACTTTTGAGGGACTGTTATGCACACAGATGGATGTCTCAAGGGGCGGTGCTTTCCATTTAGCTCAATGGAGTGATTCTGGGCAGTCACACACCAGTAGGTACCGTTCATCTGGACCAGCTCTGTGTGCACCAGTTTCTCAGTAATAGCCACTTCGAACCTAGACAGATTTGTTAGAACATTATATGGGCATGCACACAGAATTTCCTGCACCAAACCTTTCTGCAAGGATATCTAGTAATCCCCTCTTCTGTCTAGTTAAGCACTCACCAATTTGGTTTGTTAGGCTAGTAATGTTTTTACTCATTTGAGGCCTGACCTTTGCACACTGTTTGTTTACTTTCTCTATAGGAATACGCACCTCAACCTTGTAAGTGTGGAATACCACCCAAGTGAGGACCAGTAGGACTGGTCCTATCATTATTAATCCTGGTTTTGGAACAGGGATTTGTTTAGGGCATGAAACACAGTTGGGTGGTTCCACTCTGTCTTTGATAACCCGGTTAATTGTTACCAGTCATGAACATTTTAACTTGGGCCATCGTTTAACAAATATATGCCATGCCTTTGGGGTTACCTCCATCCATGCTTTAGGTGGTAAGCCCCATTCTGATTCAGCAGGCCCAACCTCAACTGGTACCATGTCAGTATAATTGGCATATAATTTTTCATGAGTATTTGAGGGTTTTTTTTTTTCACAAAATCCCACACAAATTCCAGTATTGAGGTCTGTGTTTTTCCTCCCAGGCCATCGTGGCAATATGCCATGTAACTATGTTTAAATGTGGGATAGCCCAAGATTTTGTAGTCCCCTTCACACATGGCACACTACTTGTGTTCTTCATTATGCACCACAGGGACGGCAGGAGCCACAGCAGAAGCCTCCCCATGGTCATTCTGGTTGTCCTGGTCACCCTTCAGTCCTTTCTCTTTCACCTCTTATTGTTTACCTGTGGAGTATTGACAGATTCTGATTTAAATGATTTTAACTGATTTTGGTGATGCCAAAATGTTTTCAATTTTCCCCCAATCTTTGCATATCTATTAGTTGTCAGAAGGACCCTTGTAGGGCCTTGCCATCTTGGCTTTAAAATTTCTTTAACCTTTGGGTAAATGTGACACATTACCATATCCCCAACTTTAAACACAGATTTGTCCAGACTGTTGTTATGATCCAGCTGGGTTTGGTTTTTCTTTACTTGGTTGTATAAATCCTTCAACTCTCTGTCCAATGCCTTGATGTAGTTCTGGAGCCTGTCTGCAAAAAGCCCCAACCCCCACGCAGGGAGGATCACAGGGCTAGGCATTCTCATTGATCTTCCTGTTGTTAGTTCGAAGGGTGTCAGTTGAGTCAGCCTATTTGAGCTGCCCCTGATTTGATACAACACAGCAGGAAGCATACGAGCCCATCCTTCTCCTGTATCCAGTACTGTGTTTGTTTTTATTGTTCTGTTCATTCTTTTCACCATTCCCAAGCTTTCAGGGTGGTGTGGTATATGGAATCTTTGCTTTATTTCTAGTGCCTTACATGTCTCCTACATTACTTGCTCTGTAAAGTGAGTTTCTTGGTCAGTCTATTGACAGTAGCAAACCCCATCTGGGTATTATTTCTTCTGCTAGGATTCGAGCTACTGTTGTAGCAGTATAGTTCTTGGTTGGGAATGCCTCTACCCAATGGATAAAAGTATCAATAATTACCAAAATGTAAGTGTACTCTCTGCTTTGTGGCAAGGGTCCAGTAAAATCAATTTGCAAATTTTGCCATGGTCCCTCTGGTTGTGGTTGGTGATTTTGAGGCACGTTTTCCCACATTCACTTGTGCACATGTCACACATCTTTTGAGAAATTGTAAAGCATCTTTTTTTATAGCTGGCCACACCAGTATTCCAGGGCAGCCCTCATTTGTCTCCACCCCAGATGAGCTGGGGAGTGGATGGCATGGATCAGTTGAGCCCGTACTGCACTCCGGGGCTACCTGCTCCTCCTCCCTGGCCCATACCAAAGGTGATTTTTATACACACAGCCTTGTTCTTCCAATTTACTTGTCTCTTCTGGGCTTATGGTTGCATACAGATTTTTTTAAATTTCACTTCCTTTTCTGACACTCTAGCTGCACAAACCTTAATAGGACTTGCTTGTGCAATTTCTTTGGCATGTTTATCTGCCCAATAATTTCCTTTTTGTTCCTCACTTGAGATCTTATTGTGTGCTTTTATCTTTACTACTGTTAGTTCTGATGGTAGTTTGGCAGCTTCTGTTAGTCTTTGAACTGCTTTCATATTATTAATTGGCTTGCCAGTTGTTGTAATAAAACCCCTGTGTGACCACACATTCATGTAGTCATGCACTACTCCAAATGCATATCTGCTGTCTGTGTATACAGTGAGCTTCTTGCCTTCCCCCACTCTCAAAGCTTCTGTGAGGGCTGTTAGCTCCGCTTCTTGGGCTGACTTTGATCCTTCCATCTGACCTGACGCTATCACTGTCCCATTACTGAGTACCACTGCCCATTCGGTGTGTGGCACTTCATTTTCATATTTGCTTGATCCATCTACATACACAACTATATCTGGATTCCCTAATGGCTCTTCTTTAATTCTTTTCAACACTTCCTCTTCTCTATCTATAAGACATTTGTGTACCTCTCTCTCTATGTTCAGACATTCGGCTACATTTATTCCCTTGTCTTTTACTATGGAGAAGTTAGGGTTTTGCAAGCACAATGTTGATTCCCACTGCCTTCTGCTGGCATCTGTTACAGATCTTAGTCGCCCAGTGTTGAGGAGATCAGTAAGCATATGGCGCGTGTATGGAGCACTAATTTCCCTGTGAGAGTGTATGATTCACAAGCTTTCACAGCCCACATAGTACAATCTAGAGCTGCTACGCACTCCGGTAATCCCTGGGGGTCTTGTGGTAGATAGGTATATGCTACCGGACACTCTGTCTCCCTGAAGCTGGGTTAGCACAGCTGAGTAGTGGGTTCCACTGTGGCTGTAGTAAAGGTGGAACGGCTTTCCCATATCGGGTAAGCCCAGGCTGGGGGTGGAGGCAAAAGCCTGTTTTATTTTTATAAATGCCTCTTCTTGTTCTGTGCCTCATATTACTAACTCATTTGCAGGCTTTCCCCCTCTAGTGAGGGTTGAATTGGTTCCACCATTTCTGAGTACTCCAGTATGTAGGTTCTACAAAAATTAAGGAGTCTCAGGCCCTTCCGGACTTCCTTAACTGTCCATGATTTTTTTAACTCTAAAATCGCCTGCTTTCTGTCTACTGTGAGTGCCTTTTCTCCCTGTGATATATTATGTCCTAGGTATAAAACTTGCTGCTGTTGCAATTGAGTTTTCTTTGGGCTTAATTTAAATCCTGCCTCACGAAGATACATGAACAGTCTGTTTAGGGTTTTTTAATGGTCCTTTCCATTTGAACTGGCAATTAGCAAATCATTTACATACTGTAGTATCACAGTATCCCCTTCCAAAGGCACTCCTGCTATTACTTCTGCCATTGCCCTGTGGAAGATGGAGGGAGAATTATGGAACTCCTGAGGTACTCGTGGCCAAGTGTACTGCTGGTCTCCTACTGTAAATGCAATTTTTCCTGACTCTCTTTTGCAAGGGGAATACTCCAAAATCCATTAGCTACATCCAGAACTGAAAATACTGAGTGCCCTGGTGTTAGCAAATTCAGAATAGTGGCAGGGCTTGCCACAATAGGATGTGCCTTTGGAGTCACCCAGTTAAGGTGGGTATAGTGTATAGTTAACCTCCAGGTCTCATCTGGCTTCCTGATGGGCCAAATTGGGGAATTAGTTGTGGAGGTGGTTTTTCTAATTACCCCTCTAGATTCCAAATTAGTGACTATATCTTTAACTGCCTCTGTGGCTTCTGGTTTAATTGGGTCCTGCCTGTGGCTTTGTGAGTTGGTCCTTCTACAGATATAGGCTTTATGTTTACTAGCCCACACTCTTGTTTATCTGTTGCCCACACTTCAGGGTGAAGGGAGCTCAGAGTTTCTACTGGACTCCCTCCCCCCCCCCCCCCCGTATTATCATCTTACTACTGGCAATTATGGCTATATTTTGAGATGATCTTTCCTGTTTGGACCCTTCAGCCCATTCAATGCAGCTAGCTCTGGGGTTGATTACTCCGCCGAGCTCCTTTTACAATTACTGCATGTTTTGATTTTATTGTTATTTTTACAGTCACATGCCAGACGTCCAGGCTTATTGCAGGTGAAGCACATAGTGGTTCTGACTGCATGAACCACTGCCATTTCCTCGGAGGGTGTGGTTGCTGCTATCTTCCTATGGAGGCCATGTATTTCAATCAGGCCATCCAGCTTGTTCCAGAACTTCAGTATTTTTGTTACCATGTGTGAGTTCGGGTAAATAAGACAGTAGTGCCTGTTTTTTCTGGGAGTGAAGGGACGGTAGATTTCAGTTATTTCTGCTCTAAGTCCCCTTACTGTTTCACCCTCCACATTAATATTTCTGAACCTCCTTAGCTGTATTTTGATTGGAGCCATACGCTGTACTTGCTCCCCTGGGGCAATTAGTCCTTGTGGTGCTCCTTTATCTCTGTGGGTGCTTAAATTTGGCCTGTCATGCGAAGAAATGTATGAAGGAGATTATGATTCCTTCCCCTTGCTTTGTGCTGCTGAATTTTCCCACAGATAGTTAATCAGTGGAGCAGTTGGCTGGCAAATGCCAGGAGTGTGCTCTCCTCCTCTCAGTCTGGAGGTGTGTCCCAGGCATGGTGATTCTTTTTCTCTGGGATTTTTTCCAATTTCCAGACAGTTACATATTTTAGAGCCTGGTTTTGAGATCTTAAAGTTGCAGTTTCTTTCTCCTTTATGTTAAGAATATCCAATAAAACTGTTACTGCTTTGTCTGTTTTGTCACTTTTCTGATGATTCCACCAAGTAACCAGATCTGTCTCTGGTCTGGCTGCAGAGTAGTTTGCTTTTTTAGCTGCTGCCTGGCGAGTTTTGACATGTTTATATTCCAATTACTCTCGAGAACTAATTATTGCCTCTCCTTTTTGATGCCATGGATATTTTGTCACCCTGGCTGCTGACCTTGAAGGGAAATTGCGTCTTCCCCCCTAAATGCTTGTCAGCCTATTGTGAGGAGTTACTTTTCCCCCTTTTTATGCTATGGTCTCAACTCTCCACAGCCTTGAATTTTATGAGGACGTCTCCCCACCTTTTTAATACCTCGTGTGTCTTCAGTTACACACCTGTGCCGGACTTATTGGTTGGAGACTTTGTGCTATTCGAAAGCATGTATGTCACATGTCTGGGTGGGTGGGGGGGCACTCCCCTAGGACTTGCAATGTTACGTGCAATGAGGAAATGGACCACCAGTTTGTACTGCCTACTGCTTGCATACCCAGCCAATCCTGGGCTTAACTCATGGCCAATCGCTTGCTGATGGGTTATCCAAGTCCTCCGTAACACACCTCTTAGTTGTTTAAACAGTACATGACCCTCTTGCACAAGTCTTCCCTCCCAAGTGGTACCCTTATTCAACCCCTTTGCTTGGACTACACATGTCTAAGATCCTTCACACAAATTAAAAAAGGAAACAAGATGTGTCTGAAAGGGGATGAGAGACTTCTATCCCTGGCCTAATGAGGTGGTAAAGTAAACATACTCGCCTCTTTTTGGATTTCAGTCTCAGATCCTCAATCATCTCACAAACTTGTATCCCAGACGAGACCCCAAACTGAAGGACATAAATCCACACCATGTACAGGCCAAGCATAGGAGTTTATTACACACAGCGCTGGCGGAGTGTCACCTGGCTTATTAGGCTCAGAGACACTGTCAATCAATTGATTACAATAAAATATATAGATTTTTCATGGGCGGAGGAAAGTGACTGGGTAGGCAGTTTTACACCCCGGGATAGGTTTTGCAGCAAAACAAGATAGCATATTAGCCAATGGTTAAAAGGTTACATAATGTCTCCACCCATGGTTTTAAGTTAGCAAGTTAACATTTAATTAATACTTTGATAAAATGTTATTAGTATAAAATATATATGTTGAATTCTGATTTGGGGTCCATAGGAATGGAGCAACTCCTTTGATTGTCCACCAGGTACATTCCTAGGGGTTGAAGCAAAGAAACAGTGAAAGTATATGACAATAAAGATTGTCCCCTTTATGTCTTAAGGCAGGCACTGGTCCCTGGGAAGGGAGGTGGAAGGATGCCATATCTTATACTGACATGTGCCAACTTTCCATAAACTCAGGGTTGGATTTGTGGGAAGAATGTTCCCTACAGAAGAGACTGACACAATAGGAACAAGGATTCTTTGTTCAATTTGCAACTCTGAATAAGGCACAATTATTTAGTTGTTAGCTCTAACACCTAGCAATTTGCTGACCAGGCTTATTTTAGCAAAACAGGATTATTTGTCTACCCTAGCTTTCTCTTAACTAATCACTGTTTGCTAGGCCTCTGGTCTCTTAACCAAACTCTGGACTTTGGGTCTGAGAAAGAGCTGGCACAATCCATATACCAGGTTGTTATATAAAATGCATGTGGATTTTAACCCTTCAGCTAATGTGTATGTGCATATGGATGACAGGTATCTTCGCACTTGTGGTGTACTTGTTAAGTCTGTGGGTACAACTTCGAAAAATCCCCTATGCCATTCTTCATTGTCTATTGGTCTAGGTAAAGGGTCTTAGAACTAAGTGTAGGCACTTTTTTGGGGTATAGGAAAAACAAGTTAAAAAGGTCATCTTTGCTTTTCTGGGTAAAAGGGCACAAGATATAGATATGCTAACTTTGCTTTAGCTTAAAATGCAGGTTTTTGGCCTGTAGGTTTCTTGCATTACAGCCAAACTTACTTTTAATATGAATTAATAAACCTAGCACAATACAGTACTTATACAAAAAGATTAATCCTGAGGGCTACAGATGTTACGGCTTCAAAATGAGATGGGGTTAAAACCATGGAATATTTTTTATGACATGTATCCCACAAATTTCAGTGACCTCCCTTGTTTTCTTTGCCTGCAGTAGGGTTTCCAGTTTCCAAACCTGATGTGATCTCACAGCTGGAACGAGAGGAAGAGGCATGGGTCCTGGACCCCTAGGGCTCTGAGAAAGAAGTGCTCCCAAGAGCTGCCTTCACAGGTGAGGAATTGGTTAAACAACTCAAGAACTGTTTCGGAATGCAGGAAACATTTGATATGCCCTACAAAGACCCGTGAGCTCTTCAAGTTCAGGATTGTTCCCTGCAGATGTGGAATCATTATGGCAGATGTCACTCATGGTTTCCCTCCTATTCTAACTGACAACTGTCAGCAGGTTCCTCCCCGATGTCGCTTTCCCCTGAGAGTTATGGTGCAATGAGGACCCAGAACTGATCCCTTCCTCTCTTCTCTGTGGAAGGATTTGGGGAAAATCAGCTCCTGATAAGTTTGATCTCTCCCACATATATTTTGGTTTGTTCATCCCTTTTTCCATTCCTTTCTCTGAGATTTCCTTTCTTTCTGGTGCAGAGAATGACCCATGTCTGGATTCTCTCTGTCTCCCATCTGGTGATGGGATGGTGAGTGAGAACGAGGAGGAGAAACCCCAGCAGGAAGATGCTGTGCAAGTAGAACCACACTGGATGTTATCAGGAAGATTCAAAGGGAATGTTTCCAGGAGTTGTGCACTCCAAGAAAACACAAAATCCTGTGAGGCTCAGCAAAGGCCAGAGGAAAACTACAGTAGCCACTCAGACCTTATTCCGAGCGACAGAATCAACTTGGAAGAGAGACGCTACACCTGCCATGAGTGTGGGAAAAGCGTCAGTCGGCGCTCCCACCTTATCAGACATCAGAGAATCCACACAGGGGAACTGCCCTTCTCATGCGCTGAGTGTGGGAAAAGCTTCAATCAGAGCTCTGCCCTGAGCGCAATTTTGAAGATTTCAATAACTCGATCCTGGGATAGGGGGTGTTATAAAATTGGATGGTTGGGGTTCTGTGGCCTGCCTTGTGCAGGAGGTCAGACTAGATGATCAGATTGGTCCCTTCTGACCTATGAGTCTATGAGAAGAATCCACACAGGTGAGAAACCATATGGATGCACTGAGTGTGGGAAAAGCTTCAGTCAGAACTCAAACCTTATCGCACATAGGACAATCCACACCTGTGAGAAACTGTACGGATGCTCTGAGTGTGGGAAAAGCTTCAGTCAGAGCTCAGATATTATCAGACATCAGAGAATCCATACCGGGGAGACGCACTACACATGCTCTGAGTGTGGGAAAAGCTTCAGTCAGAGCTCACAGCTTATCACACATCGTAGAATACACACTGGAGAGATGCCCTACACATGCTCAGAGTGTCAGAAAAGTTTCAGTTGGAGCGCACACCTTATCAGACACCAGAGAATCCACACAGGGGAGACTACCTACACATACTCTGAGTGTGGGAAAAGCTTCAATCAGAGCTCTGCCCTGAGTACACATAGGAGAATCCACACAGGTGAGAAACCGTATGGATGCTCTGAGTGCAGGAAAAGCTTCAATCAGAGCTCTGCCCTGAGTACACATAGAAGAATCCACACAGATCAGAAACTGTATGGATGCTCTGAGTGTGGGAGAAGCTTCAATCACAGCTCTGCCCTGATCACACATCAGAAAATCCACACAGGGGAGAAGCCCTACACATGCTGTGAGTGTGGGAAAAGCTTCAGTTGGCGCTCACACCTTATCAGACACCAGAGAATCCACACAGGAGAGATGCCCTACACATGCTCTGAGTGCGGGAAAAGCTTCAGTCAGAGCTCTGCCCTGAGCACACATAGGAGAATCCACACAGGAGAGAAACTCTATATATGCTCTGAGTGCGGGAAAAGCTTCAATCAGAGCTCAAGCCTTATTAGACATCACAAAATCCACGAGTGAACTGTTATAAATTCTTTGACAAGAGCTGGCCAAAGATGTGGGTTTTTTTTGGGTTTTTTAAAATCACATTTGCTAATTCCCACATAGTGATTTTTGCACCATCTTCACCGTGGTGTCTCAGCTCCCCCAGATGAGTTGCCTGCTTCTGCCTTTTGCAGCTCTCCCTTCTTTGGGGTCAATCCTCTGATTTTTTTCTGTCAGCTCCTTTCCTTTTGAGTCGCTGGAGTGTGTGTCCCTCCAGCCAGGAATGTTCATCTGCTCCAGGTGGGGGGAGAGAGGTTTAATCCCAGCAAGCTACATTGAGGCAAAAACTACCTGTTCCGTACATCCACTAGGACTGTGCATGACATTGGCTGCTCAAGATCTTGGGGTAAAAAGACAATTACAATTGTAGTGCAGATGCAGCCCAGGTGTAGTGGTTGGCATTAGCTTTCCCCTTGACCTAACCTAAACTCCATCCCTTTCTCTAGTCTTAACAAACCCTGAGTATCACGGTTATACTGTTCCCTCATTTCAAAGTAATTGTTAGTCATCAGGTTCCCCCTTCGGGAACAAATTGTTTCATTCCCAGTTGCTCTGATGTTTCTTGAGGTTGTACTGAAGAGCAGATATTTTTGCTACCATTTTCGTCACTTAAAATGTATTGAACAATAAGAAAGAGCAGGAACAGGGCAGGGATAGGAAAAAAGATCATTTCACCCTCTGTAATAACAGAAGAAGATAGGGTAAGTCAGAGGGATTCCCTTATTCCCCATCACCATCCCAATCGCCCTGTTGTTCAATTGGTTAGGTCAGTCTTTTTTTCTAAAGGGCTGGGAACAGGATTCCCTAGTAAATGACTTGGAACTAAGTAAAATACCCATGCATTTGGCTCCCAAAGCAATTCTGGCCCAGACCCTGCAAGAGGTCGCTCCTGAAGATAGCTCCTTCCTAATCAGCTGCATGTTGCCTGTTATTTGAGAAATACAGTCCCTTTCTAGGTAGAGATGGGGAAAATGAAAGTGACGTTTCTGTTCAGCTCACCCCTGGGAGATGCTGCAAATGTGTAGAAAATGAAATCCATGTTGAATGTGATATAGCTGCAGAAAGATACCTATTCTTAATAGACACCTGCCTTTTGGTGTCTTACAGGGATTCTAAGCATACCTGAATTTAGTTCCTATTTTAAATCTATGCCACCAGATTAAAGACATAAAAGGGCATATTTGGGGGAGTTGTACCTCACTATCGCTACTGATCTGTTGTGTGGTTGGTGAAGAATTTTACTCCAGAGAAGTGTAAAATTACTCCAAGTAAGGTCAAAGATTTGACAAGACCTCAGGTAGAAATTGCAGGTAATGGTGGTTGATTTTCACCCCAGAGATGGAAGCTACGGTGACCTATGGCCCAGGTAAACTATTTTTAGAATGCTGCTCCCTAGTTAAGTGGCATTGATCACACTCCTAAAGGATGCCATGATTAAATTGGGAACAACTGTCTTTTACCATCTGGCTCCAAAGTTAGGTGAAGTTAGAGAGAAACAGCTGATTCCTTCAGAGCCATTCCATGCCTATGGGTCCCAGTCTGGCTGCCTTGTTGGACAAGACGCACTTCCATGCTGGGCAAATGATGGTAGCCAATGGGGGAATGTATCAGATTCCAAGTTTAGACTTCAGGATACATGAATGCTGAATCCAGAGTCTGTGGTTTAATCTCTTAGGGCAGGTCTACACTACCCACCAGATCAGCGGGTAGTGATCGATCTATCAGGGGTCAATTTATCATATCTAGTCTAGATGTTATAAATCAGTCCCTGAGCTCTCTCCCATTGACTCTGGTACTCCAGCACCGCGAGAGGCGCAAGCGGAGTCAACAAGGGAGCAGCAGCAGTCGACTCAGCACTGTGAAGATGCCAAGATAAGTCGACCTAAATACATCGACTTCAGCTGTGCTATTCCGTAGATGAAGTTGCCTATCTTAGATTGATCCCCCCTCCTAGTGTAGACCTGTGCTTAGTTTTGCTCTTGAGTCTAATGCATTTGTATCACTTCTCCTCCTCCTGCTTCTTTGAAAGATTAGAAAGTGTGAAAATAGAGCACAGGTGCTCTACTTGCTCAGCATCTTGCTGCTGGGGTTTCCCCTCCTCATTCTCACTTACCATCCGAACACCTGATGGGAGACAGAGAGAATGAGACATAGGTCACTCCCTCCACCTGAGAGAAAGGAAATCTATGCCATTACCTGGTTCGTAAGCTGCAGCTACAGTTCCTGCTCCAGGTGAATCCAAAGCCCGAGAGGTGCAGAGATCCAACCCCTTATTATCTTAGAAACACTTTATTCCTTTTTCTATTTTTTGTCTGTTTCTTCTTATGAACTTGGAGACCTCCCAGCGTTTCTATTAGATTGGGGTGTAACAGTGCGGCTTGGTGAGGGTGTGAACACCTCTGAAATCTACAACAGAAAGGTGTTAGGAAGAATAGTTCCCCAAATCTTATTTGCCTTAAAACTCTGCCCCATGAAATGACTCAATATGCTCCTCACCTATGGAAGCATTGCAAGGAATTGAGCGGTCAGATATGTATTGTTCAGCGAGACCAGTTTGAACTTCTTTTACTAATGTCTCTCTAAGGTCTGTATGTGTTCTGGGGCAAGAGGGCGAGGAGAAGTATTAGCTACACAATAATGAAATCTAAGGAGAAAACTGTAATTAGCTTTGAGATTGTGGGCTAAATGTAAGCAATAATTTGATTTTGGCAATGAAATATTCAGCTAGGTAAATCTGAGTTGCACTGCCTGAGTAAAAAACTCTGATCAGGTTTTCTGCATCACTAAATGTACACCTGCCTTCTTGGGTTGCTCTTTTAAAATTTCTAGGGGTTGATTTTCTGCTGCATTAATCTGACGGTTGGACTAAATAGATGACTTGATTCCATCACAATATCCTTGTTAACTCATTGATTTACTGATATGACCTGAATTTTATCACTGTATTGTTTAACCCTTAGCTGAGTGGTGTCTATAGTCATTTAGCCTTAGTGACGTGCTCTTGGATTTAGTTGTTCATGTTAATAAACATTTAACTGGGATACTGAGTTATTTCTTTCAATAAGCAACAGCAGCTGGAACTTTTCTCTGTATATTTAATTCAATCTCCATTTTCTTCATTTCATACTGTTCTAAGTTAAGGAATGTGCAGCAACAAAAACTGACACAAACCTGTTGCTGCCCCATTCTGTGCCCATCCAGCAGGAGTAGAGAACAAACCCCTCCTGGAGCAGGGATTGTCACACTGGACTGTTAAATACAGATGCATGTTCCCAAGGTTTGCTGTCTTTCTCCAATCATGGCATAAGGGTGACACCTACAGCTGCTTGTAATCACGTCTGGCAGGAAGGAGACCCCTATGTGCATTCCCTGGGGAGGCAGGGGAACCTGGGAGACCCTAGACACTGGGGGCTATTTACCCAGAGCTCAGGAGCAATCTACTCAGGGGTGATGCAGTAGAAAAGAGCTGGGTACTGCTTTCCCCACCTATTTCTCCTTATCCTCTTTCAGTCTCTCCTCTTTGCCTTTCTTCCCCCTCCCCCCATCCTCTGGCAGGGAGACTTGGTCACTTCCCTGCTCCCAGGTGCGCTCACTCTCCCATAGCTGGATTGGCTCCTGCAAGTGCTAATAGGAGCGAGACCCTGGGTGTGGGTCAGTCTCTGCAGTGGTTCTGGGACATACACAGGCAGCAGGAGGAGCAGAGATGGGGCTAGTTCCCACCTCAGAAAGTCCCTGGCCCGGTGAGTGCAGGAGCTGCAGCCCGAGTTGGGCTTGAAGGGGCCAGAGCAGCCGGAATTGGTAGGAAAGAAGACAGGAAAATAGCCGTGGGGCAGCTTATGGTGGCCGGGCTCTGTAAGGTACAAGACACTGCTGATGCTGGTGCTGCTGCATCCAGATTGAGCTGAGAGCTCAGGCTGAGCTCCGGGCTGCTGCTGCGGCCCCAGAGGGGCTGGGCCAGGGACAGACTTTCACAGAAGCACTTTCTGTGCCCATCCGAGGTGAAGACTTTCTCCAGCTGGACCCTGTCCCAGGCTCTGCTGCCCCTGGCTTGGAGCTGCAGGCCTCAGGGGCCTGAGAGACCCTAGGGCCAGTATTGGGCAGGCAGGACAGAGACTCTGCCCAAAGGCTCCAGGAGCAGCTGGTCTCGTAGTCCCTGGGGATCTGCTTCTGGGCAAGGAACATTCCTAGGCAGGACCTGGACAGCGATGGAGCCACTGTCCTCATGCTGCCTCAGGTGTGGTGTCAGAAACTGCTATCTGTGTGAATTTCCTACTCAGGGTGCACTGAGCAGGCTCAGTAACATCTGCTGAAGCCACTTCCCCCTACCCTGCTCTTACTTGGAATCATTCTGTGGACTCCTGTTTACAGGGGTTAAAAAGGGGAAAGGGGGCAAACTGGAGGAGGGGGTGGATATTGACTGGTCGGGGGGTCAAGCAGCTGGAGGCAGGGTTAAGAGAGAGGGGTCGAGGGGTAAAATCAGGGCTGGGGGGGGAAGGAGCTGGGGTTAAGCCCAGGGGGAAGGCACTGCCAGATGGTGACAGAGAGCAAAACCCTTGCACAGTCATGGGCAGAGGGGGTAACTGTTACCTCGGTGGACTGAGACCCCAGTGTTTGCAAAAATAAGGTCTGGGGGCAGAAGGGCTTTTTTATTTCCCCTCCCACAGACAGCACCTCTCAGCATAGGCTTCCCAGGGCTGGGTTCTTAAAGGCACAGGCACCCCGAAGCCTAGTCACTGCAGCTCCTCTCTGTCTGATGTCACCTACTGAGGTGCTGTAGGACTTAATCCAGTTAAATACTTTACAGAACCAAAGAATCCCGTATCCGTGTATCTGATGCACAAAGTCTCAGAGCAAGTCACACATTTGTCTTATCTGCTGCTGGGACTCCCTGAATTCCTCATATCACTGCATCATTTAGCTTTGTTACTGTGCAGATGTGTGTCCCTGTGCTATTCAATTTCTATGTTGCTGGGATACAGCAGGGCCAGGGAGCAGAGGGACAATGGTCTTGTTGAGCACCGGGATGTGGGCAGGCACTAGCACTGCCCGCTGCTAATAGCCCCTCCCCCAGCCTAGGAAGGAGCTACTAAACCCAGAACCCAACCAAGTTCAGGGGACAATAAAGACAGTAACGGGAACAGGTGTGGGGGTCAAAGGCCCATAACCAGGGAACCAGAAGGGGACATCGAGCAGAGAACCCTGGACAGCGCCCGTTGCTCCTCGAAGGCATGCAGAGAGCCAGCGGACGTCATCCAGAGGAACTCTGCCTGGGTAGGTGAATGGATAAACGGACGAAAAACAGCTTCCTGGTTGCAGGCCCCTCCCCCCACCAACCTCCTTTCCCTGGTGTTACCAATGCCACCGTGGCCAGGAGGAGGTTAACGAGGTGACCCCGTGACTTCATGAGGCCTCAGATTGGGTATGCATAAATAAACAAGTGTGGGGAAAAGTACAGCCAGAACCTCAATAAGAGGATTGGGGGCTCAGGGATGCACAGTGTGGGAGGGGACTCAGGGCAGGAGGTTGGGGTGGAGGGTGGAGGAGGAGTTTGGGATATGGGCTCTGGCCCAGCACCACATACCTCAAGTGGCTCCGAGGTGGCAGCAGTGTGTAGCAGGGATAAGGCGGGCTTCCTGCCTGCCCTGGCCCCGTGTCATTCCCAGAACCGACCTGGATGTCTGGCAGTTGCTTCTGGGGGTGGGGTAGGCGGCTCTGCCATGTGCTGCCCTTGCCTATGGCTACCAACCCCGAAGCTTCCATTGGCTGCAGTTCCCCATTCCCAGCCAATGGGAGCTCTGAGGGGTGGCTCCTGCAGGCAAGGGCAGCGCATGGAGCCCTCTGTCCCCGTCTCCCCCTGTCACCACATGCCCTGGGGCTGGCAATCCCTTGGGCCACACTGAAAACCCTGATGGGTCTGGCCCACAGTTTGCCCTCTCCTGATCTATAGACACCCCTGAGACACTGTCAACTCACTCCCCATTCCAAGTAAATCTCCTTCTGCTCCTTTCATGTAGATGCCAGGGATACTCCCTCACGCTGTGTCCCTGTGGCCTCAGGCAAACTCTCAGCTCCTGAAGCCTCTGCCACTCACCTGGCGCCCCATGGGTCAGTCCTACCCTGGCTGCTGGAACTGAGACAGTGCAGGAGCCTTCCCTGGGGCCACAGACATGTGGTTTTAGGAGACAGAGATTGTCTGAGAAGTCTAAATGTTGGAAACCATTTGGCCACCCTTTAAATCAGGGGCCTGATCCAGCCCTGAAACTAAGCTGCCAGGATCCCCCCCACAGAGCTGGGTGCCCCAGAATACAGCCTGCAAATAGGCTTGTGAAACTAATTCCTGTTCTCCCTGCATCACAACTGGGGGTGGAAACACCTCTCCATTGCCATAGGGTGTGTGGGCCTCATGCACCGTGCAGCCATTCATGGAATGAGCCCTTTTACCAGCAGCCCTGTGCCAGGCACAACAGCCCCAAAGAGGCCATGCTGGGCTATTTACACTATCCCTGCAGATGTGCAGCATGTCTGATTGCAGCTGGGAAGCCAGGCTTTGCTACCAGGGAAGTCAGGGCCTGGCTCCATTCTCTATCCAGCCCGTGCTGCTATTTATACCAAGAAATGCTGCATTGGTGGACAAGTGAAATCAATCCCAAAGCTCCCTTTCATCAGCCCCAGAAATACATTTAAACTTAGGTTTGGCAGTAGAGAATGAAACAAAAGTGTCTGTGAACAGAGGGGAGTCGAGCTCAATCCCTTATCCCCATAAATGTGCAAACCAGGAGCCTGCTGCTTTGCATTCCTGATGTTCTGGCTGCATCATGTGGCTATTCAATGTCAGTCCTTTTAACTAAATGTAACCCTTCTGCCCCTCTGAGTTGGCAGCAACAAAGGCAGGGTTCAGTATCCAAGGGTTCCATTTCAATAATGCAAATACAAAACCGGCTCGAGACCCCACCCAGTGACCTGGGACAATTACATACCACCCCCCTGGGCGCCTCTAGGAGGCAATACTTCCCCTCTCGCAAGCACAGAGTCTGAGTGTAGCAAAATCCTTTTAATAAAGGAGGGAAATAATGTGGCATCATATTGGGGAAACACCACAAACAGGATTCATAACATACCCCATGAGCAAAAGACCCACCAAGTAAGTTTTGGCAATGTACTTTTCCCCTTAGGGTCTTAAGTCCAATCACTCCAAAGTCCAACAACCCAAAAGTTTCTGTCCCTGGTCAGTGCCACGTCAGAGTTCAAAAGTTTATCTGCAGAGCTTTACCTCCCCCCCAGCCTGGGTGGAAATGGGTCTGGGGGCACACAGGGTGTTAAGGGGCACCTTGCGTGGACCAACAACAGTGCGCAGTAATTATTCAGCAAGTATTTGAGGAGAACTGCAATGTTAGAGAGAATCATGAACTGCTCAGAGACAATTAATGCAGAGAAGCTGGAAAATTCATCAAACATATAACCGGTTCTGACTTATTTACTTGGTCTTAAAAGAGAACAACAAGGACCCGAGTCTCCTCCCAGTCAATAACCCCCTGCTCAGCCAATCAGGGTAGAGACTGAGGCTGAGGGTTCTCACTAGAGAGCCCAAAGAACTGCCCAGATCACTGGTGGGGATCACTGCCCGAGCACTATTTCTGCCCCACATCTTTGGGTGGACTTTCCACAGTGGGAGCTGCAGAGCACTCCACCACAACACACACACACCCCTCTCCTGGTGTTGGGAGGGGAACAGGAGAAAGGACAAAAGAAACAAGAGAAGAAGAAAAAGGAGGGATGGAGGAAAAGGTGAAATAAAAAGGACAAACCCTAATGTCCCCAGTGATTCTAAGGGAGAAAATCCCAGCTGCAGAATAAAATTCTGCCTCCTTAAGCTCCTGTTTTCCATGCCTAGAATTCAACTGTCACCAGATGGATCAGACTGAACAGGTTTCAAACTTCGAGGAGGCTCTTACCTTCTAAACAGGGATGGCTGTTTTCTAGTAAAATCAGGAAAACGGAAGGAACTCGAAAAAGGTTCCTCCTGGCGCTCACGTACGTGAACCCAAATACTCTCTCAGTCCTCAAAGAGAGACCTGGAGAAGGAGACTTGCTGAAGCAAAGCCACAGGGGTCTCTGAGGTTTCCCTGGCCCCTCGCCCCTCTCCTGCCTGGCTGATGTCAGCATCTCTCTCTAAGGTCACCACCTTCCCATCACCTTTGACCAATAGTCTCAGGTCCTGCCAAAGGCCTTTGTGATGTCACTGCCACACCCCTCCCTTGCTGTGCTAATGTCCTGCCCCTGGCCAGGCACTATGGAGGTTTCAGCTACTCCCTGTGGATCACCCTACTCAAGGAGCGTTCATTCTAGGAAGCAAGCCAGCTAGACAGGAAAACATCAGATGCTGCTACCAATGCTACACTCGTTTTCTCAGAAATTAGTTGACTTTATGGCCAGAAGAATCCATTAGAGCATCTAATCTGACCTCCTGCATATCACAGAACTCCTGTATGACACAATTGCTACTTCGGGGGCAAACACATTCCAGAAAAGCATCTAGTCTTCGTTAAATGACATCAAGAGATGGTGAATCCTCCACTTCCCTTGGTAGCTAGTTCCTGTTGTGAATCATCCTCGCTGTTGACTATTTGTGCCTTATTTGTATATGAATTTGTCTCTTTTCACCTTCCAACCATTGGGTCTTGTTATGCCTTTCTCTGCTAGATTCAAGAGCCCTTTAATGCCCAATCTTTTCTCTCCATTAAGGTACTTCAACACTTCAGTGAAGTCCCCTTTCAATCTTCTTTTGATAAGCTGAACAGGTTGAGCTCTTTCAATAGCTCACTAGAAGGCATTTTTCTCCAGCCCTCAGAACATTTGGTGGCTCTTTGCTGCCTCAGCTCCATTTTCAGAGAATCATAGAATATCAGGGTTGGAACGGACCTCAGGAGGTCATCTAATCCAATCCCCCTGATCAAAGCAGGACCAATTCCCAACTAAATCATCCCAGCCAGGGCTTTGTCAAGCCTGACCTTAAAAACTTCTAAGGAAGGAGATTCCACCACCTCCGTAGGTAACCCATTCCAGTGCTTCACCACTCTCCGAGTGAAAAAGTTTTTCCTAATATCCAACTTAAACCTCCCCACTGCAACTTGAGACCATTATTCCTTGTTCTGTCATCAGGTACCACTGAGAACAGTCTAGATCTATCCTCTTTGGAACCCCCCTTCGGGTAGTTGAAAGCAGCTATCAAATCACCCCTCATTCTTCTCTTCTGCAGACTAAACAACCCCAGTTCCCTCAGCCTCTCCTCATAAGTCATGTGCTCCAGCCCCCTAATCATTTTTCTTGCCCTCCGTTGGACTCTTTCCAGTTTTTCCACATCTTTCTTGTAGTGTGGGGCCCAAAACTGGACACAGTACTCCAGATGAGGCCTCACCAATGTTGAATAGAGGGGAATGATCACGTACCTCGATCTGCTGGCAGTGCCCCTACTTATACAGCCCAAAATGCCATTAGCCTTCTTGGCAAATTCTGCACTTGTCCTTGTTGAACCTCATCAAGTTTCTTTTGGCCCAGTCCTCTAATTTGTCTATGTCCCTCTCTATCCTATCCCTACCCTCCAGCTTATCTACCACTCCTCCCAGTTTAGTGTCATCTGCAAACTTGCTGAGAGTGCTGTCCTCACCATCCTCCAGATCATTAAGGAAGATATTGAACAAAACCGGTTCCAGGACCAACACTTGGGGCACTCCGCTTGATACCGGCTGCCAACTAGACATCTTTTTCAAATGAGGACACCAAAACTGGAGGCAGTATTCCAATATCAGTCTCACTGATGCTGTGTCACCTCCTCTGATGCTATTGACACAGTCTGTAACTAAATAGATCACCATTGCGACCACTGTTCTATATTTGTAGCCAATATTGTAGAAAGGTTGTCGTGTAAGAGGTCTATGGAGAGGTTCTGATTGGCTGATTATAATTATGCTATCTCTAGATGTGTATCATTTTTGTAGTTGATATTATGAATATTGGTTCTGTGCTGTCCGTATTTCAAAGGTGTGCTATGCTTCTGTGGAACACCCCAGACAAGCTGGTGTCAGTTCTGCCTAGCCTGCTTGATGGCCCATTAAGGACCATCAGCTATACAATCGACCCACTGAGAGAAGGCAAATATGCCTTGTGACTGAGCAAGGTATGCAGGGACCTGCCTATGGACAGAACTCTAAGGTTTTTCTATGCCACATGCTGGATAAAGTGTCTTTGAGACTGTAGCAGAGTGGGTCTCTGCTCCGGCCCGGAAGGGGTTAAAACAGCCCTGGATAAGGGCTGGGGGCTGGAGAAAGCAGCCTTTTAGGCTGGGCTGATTGGGGAAGTGGCAGTAGCTGGGGCCACGCCCCAAACTGAGCAACAGGGCCTAATAAGAAGGCCAGGGAAGCCAAGGGCAGACAGTCTTCCTCTGCCTGTAGAGGGAGAAGGGCCTAGCTGCATAGAACTAACAAGGTACCTAGAGTAAAGCAGTGCTGGGGAGAAGCAGAGGAGCTGGGGATCTCCTGCCTGGAAAGCCCCAGGCTGTGGCCTAGGGTTAGGCCAGGAGGTACTGGGTTTGTAGGGTGCAACCCAGGGGTAGGCCAAGGCAGCAGGTCCAAACCCCTTTGCTGATGATGAGTGGCTGATACTGCAGTCTGCCCCAGGGTGTGGGGCTAGACAATGACTGGCAGTATCCTACACTGAGGCAAAGTGGGGATAGAGGGTGGGGGGTTCCCAGGGAGGAGAAACCCCTAAGGAAAAGGGGTTGCTGGCAGGGGGCAGAACCCCATGTAAAAGGGGCACTGGGGTCCAGGGTGGGACATGGGGCCTGTAGCAAGAAACAAGGTGGATCACAGGCCTGCAGAGGGTGCTCCAAGCTGGAATTTGAGCTAATTCCTGGAAGCAACCAGCAGGAGGTGCGGTGGGGATGAGTCTGCCCGTCTACAGGGACAAAGAAAGCAAAGACCACATGGCAAGGGACTATAAAAGGCTGATGCCTCGCCTCCATCTTGTCTTCAATCCTGCTTCATACCTCTGGAGGGACTTTGCTATAAACTGAAGCTCTATACAAAGGACTGAATGACCCATCCCAGCTGTGGATGGACTCCAGAGACTTGATTTGAACCTGCAGCTTATTCCATCACTGCTACAAGCCTGAACCAAGAACTTTGCCATTACTGTATGTGAAGGGTTAAAATTCATGTGCATTTTATATAACAATCTGGTATATGGATTGTGCCAGAACCAAAGTCCAGAATATGGTCAAGGGACCATAGGCCTAGCAAATAGTGATCAGCTAAGAGAAATCTGAGGTAAACAGAAAGCCTTGCTTGCTAAGATAGGCCTGCTCAGCAAATTGCCAGGTGTTGGAGCTAAGAACTAAATAATTGTCTTATTCAGAGTTGCAGATTGAACAAAGAATCCCTGTTTTTATTGTGTTTCTTCTGTAGGGACAGGGACATGGCTTCCTTTTAGGCAGCCTAGGCAATTGCCTAGGGCACCAGGATTATTGGGGGGCAGCATTTTGCTGGGGGGCGGGGGAGTGGCAGGTGGCTCTGGTTGACCTGCCGCAGTCATACCTGCAGACTGTCCGCTGCTCCCGTGGCTCCGGTGGACCTCCCGCAGGCACTACGGCAGCAGCTCCACTGGAGCCACGGACCAGAGGACCCTCCGCAGGCATGACTGTGGCAGGTCCACCGGAGCCGCAGGACCAGCACACAGGGCGGCGAAATGGCTGTGCGCCTAGGGCACTAAAACTACTAGCGCCAGTCCTGTGTAGGGAGATGTTCTTCCCACAGATCCAACCTTGAGTTTATGAGAAGTTGGCACATGTCAGTATAAGATATGGCATCCTTCTGCCTCCCTTCCCAGGGACCAATGCCTTGCCTTTAGACAAACAGAAAACAATCTTTATTACCATATACTTTCACTGTTTCTTTGTTTTAACCCCTAGGAATGTATCTATTGGACAATCAAAGGAGTTGCTCCATTCCTATGGACCCCAAATCAGAATTCCACCTATATATTTTATACTAATAACATTTTATCAAAGTATTAATTAAATGTTAACTTGCTAACTTGAGACCATGTTAACCCATTGACTAATATGTTATCTTGTCTTGCTTCAAAATCTATCCCTTGGTGTAGAACTGCCTACCCCATCACTTTTCCCCCGCCCATGGAAAATCTATATATTCTATTGTAATCAATTGATTGGCAGTGTCTCTGAGCCTAATAAGCAAGGTGACACTCCGCCAGTGCTGTGTGTAGTAAACTCCTACGCTTGACCTCTGCATGGTATGGATTTGTTTCCTTCACTGATGAAGCTAGTCATTTATAAACCATAATAACTTTACAAGTCACTGTGATTGTCTTCAGTATAAGTTAACATCAAGTTTATCATAAAGGGAAATCAAAGTTTATAAGTTGTTATATAAGGTTATAGGTAGGTTAAGGTTAGTAAAATATAGTTAATCAATGTATTAGTATTACATAGAGAATTGTATTTGTTGGGGACAGTTACAGTACATGTAAAGTTGCTGGGCAATCAGCAATAGTAGAGTTGCATGTGCTTGTGACTATTTTCAATATTTACCTTTTATATGTGCACTTATAGGAATAGGCAGTTAATGCATAATATTACTTGTACTTGAGCTTGTCTCCAGTATAACTTGCCATTTGTATTAATTCTCACTCAGTGCTGGTCTTTAATTCTGTTTTTCTCATTCTGTCTATGTTGCCTTTATAGTCGCAAGTCATTAAAAACCTTTCTGGAGGAATAATTAGTTGTTTAGTTTCTCATTTGTGGACACTATTCAACCTCATTACATCTGTGGTGGGAAGTAGCGATCACCCAGAGCCCTACTAGGGCCCTGACGTGAGTCCCCCCCCTAGGACTCTGACATGTGCCTCCTCCTTCCATTCATCTCCGCAACCACATTCTAGACATGGGCAAGGTGACCTCCCTGGGGATCTTGACAGCTTCAGCCAGCTTCTTGGTGCCTATTTTCCTGCTCATAGCCACTGTCTTCTTCTCATGCCTTGTCCTGGGGGCCCAGCTGCTGATTGAATGGGAAGGAACCAAGGTGCTAGTGACTTTAGCCTGCACCAAGTTGCCTTTGCTCATCAGACTCCTGAATCACGATTGGATGTGATTCTAGTTTTTCTGCACAGTATATCCCATGGAGAACAGGGATCTGCAAATGTACAATTCCTATGATACTCTTGTTTAATTGATGAAAACATAAACTAGATACTTAGAGAATTGGAACTGATTTCAGCTAATGGACAGGCTCATTAGGTTTTTATGCATTTGGACAGTGAAAGGTTGAGTGTTACATTCATTTCAAGCATCCTTGTATAGTGGAGCTCCTGAACATAATGGAGAATGGAAATGAAAATTTTTTTTTTAAAAAAAAAAAAAGGAAAACAAGGTCATAAGAGGGCACTGGGGTTTGAACCAAGAACAACTTGAGTTGTTGTCAAAGACTCAGTCACTGAGCTATACTCTCATGACAACAGGAGCATGGAATTGTGATCTCCAGGACTTTGAAGGACAGACCCTGCTTCATCGAGCTCCTTGCCATTCCCAGACCACAGATAGTTTTTAAAAATGGGGTTTGATTAACCTTCTTAAATGTGGTAAATACCACAGCGTGCAGACCTACTGATATAGCTTCTCCCATGACATAGCTGCCATCTCCTGGGGCAGTGGATTAACTATACCTAATGGAAAGCTCTCTCCCATCAGCACAGAGCAGTCATTCTCAAACTGTGGATCAGGACCCCAAACTGGGTCATGACCCTGTTCTAATGGGGTCACCGGGCTGGCGTTAGACTTGTTGGGCTGAAGCCAAAAGTCTGAGCCCCACCACCCATGGCTGAATCCCTCACGCTTTGGTTTTGCCCTTCACCTCTGGGGTGGAGCTCGGGTTTTGGCTTCCCCCTGCCCGCCTGGTGTGGAGGGGCTTGGTCCCTCTTTCCTGGGCCATATAGTAAGTGTTTTTGGCAGAAGGGGTTTGCAGTGAAAGGAAGTTTGAGAAACCCTGGCATAGAGCATCTCCATTACTGAACTGCAGCACTATAGACTCAATGTTCAAAATGTTGACTTGCTCTTAGCCTGAGAATACGTCTAGACTTGGCTCCCTGTGGCACCGTGGGTGATGAGACACTGAAAGCACAGCCATGGAGACACCACACACCAGCCTTGCCTAGCTGGCAAGAATCAAACCTCCACAGAAAGACCCCTATGGTGTTATAGCCCAGATCCCTAAGCCTTCAGCCATAACCACTTAACACAGTGTCCTTTCTACACTATGGTTCTATTCTCACTGAATGGTCATTTCCAATTGTTTACTCAGACCAGTTTCCCCAGCACACTCACTGCTGTGCAGCTCTGTACATGTGGCCATGGCTGAACAGCAAGAATTCCTGACCATTTCCTTATAGGCTGGAGCAGGGTTAGAGTGTGTTTCTGGTTAATGACGTTGCTGTAGATTGTTCATTTCCTGCCTGGACAATTCAGACAGTCCCTTTTCTCATCATAACTCCAGCACATCAGTGATTCCAATATCAGGGGCAGGTTTTCTCTGGGCACTGAGATTTTTGAGGGAGTTGGTGGCCTTTTTCTTTCCTCACCCTGGAGTAAACTCAGCTTGATGACTCATGGAATAACAACAGCAGTATGAAGAGGAAAGGGAATATGTCACTGCCAGGGGAGGAAGGTGGATGCATCCCCTCTGATTGACAATTGCCATTGCAGGAGAGAAGGTTACAGTGGAATTGAATGCACTGGCTCAGACTAGAGACACAGGGAGGTTTTGCTGTTCCTCGATCTATGCAAAGGAAATTGTGTCTCTGTGTGAAAATGAGGAGGGATATGAAACGCCCACATGGTGGTGCCTAAGGCAGAAGAGAACTCTATAGGATTAGAATAGGATAAGTTCTCAAGTAGCATGTTTCTAACTTTGTCCATCTGTCAATTTTGATTATTATTGATGGAAATATTTTGCCATTCGGTTATGTGTTTACCCAGAAATTGACATTTACCAACAAATACATAATTCTTCCAAGCCTGAAGTTGGTGCGTTTAGAAGGACACATTCACTCTTCCCACCCCCTACGCCACACCTGTGCTCTCCAGACTGTCAACTTCCCCCACTTCTGGGATCCCCTCCCAACACTGTCTAACTCCTCTGTTGGCAGGATCCCTTCCCATTCCTTTCATTTCCTGCCTCCCTTCCAAGCAGAAGCTCAGGACTGTTCCCACATTGGGAATTGAACCCAGGCAAAAACCAGGAATGCTGACCACTAGACCATATGGGACTTGCACAGTCAATAACACATTTACACATTCACTAACACATTTATACATTCACATTCAATAGCATTTAAAAGTAACCATTCAAAAAAACTTCAGAAACACACTTCAAAGAGAAATTGCAGAGTTACAATTGATTTGCAAACTTAACACCATTAATTTGAGCTTGAATAGGGACTGGAAGTGGCTGGCTCACCACAAAAGCAATTTTCCCTCTCTTGGTATTGAAATCTCCCCATCAATTATTGGGAGTGGACCACATCCACCCTGACTGAATTAGCCTTCATCAGTGGTTCTCCCTTTGTAAGGTAACTCCCTTCGCTTCATGTTCCAATATATATTTATGTCTATCTGCAATTTTCACTCCATGCATCTGAAGAAGTGAGCTTTTTACCCACGAATGCTTATACCCAAATAAATCTGTTAGTCCTTAAGGTGCCACCAGTCTCCTGGTTGTTTTTGTGAAATGAAAGCAAAACTCATTCTAAGCTGATCTTAACTCTTTCAATGCCCTTACAAACTTAGATGCTTCTCACCACAGGCTGGCTGGTTGCTTTTCAGACAGGCTCTCCCCTTTGATCAGCGTTTCAGTTGCTTGGTGTGGTGGTGTCTGTAGATGTAGGTGGCAGAGAGAGATAAAGCTTGGCAAATGACTCTCCTTTTATCATGTCCTTTCTTCCCTCTTGTCTTTGCCCCCCCAAACCCATTCAGAGTCAGGTGAGCATCACTGTGTCTCTCCAAGCAAGGCTGAGCAATTCCCCTCGTGTGGCCTCATGCAGGTGAGTCATTGCATTGTAGCTCCCTTGCTGGACAATGGCTGTTGATGGGCTGTTTGACACCTTGTCCGGGTGTTGGTTACTTTCCTTGCTGTTGCCACTGGGGAGCTAATATCTGGCTGATTCCCCAACCTTACAGCATAGTGACAACCATACTGTACAATTATCATAACTTCATATGCATTAATGGTATATGTATATGGGTAGAGAAATGCCTTTCAGCAGATCATATCCTTTCCCCTGATATCTTACAAGTCATGCTTTATATATAAGATCACGATTATATAAGAATGAGGACTATGGGGGTTACAGCACTCTCCCCCAAAGGTATAGAATGTCACACTGAGATTCTATTTTCATTTGTTATGTAACCAACTTTGACCTCTGTGCCTAACACTTATAATCACTAAGCATCTATCTTTCTGTAGTTAATAAACTTATTTTAATGTTTTACACTGACTTGTGAAATTGTCCAAAGTGCTTGGGAAAGCTGCTCAGATTAAAAAGGATGGTGCATGTTCACTTTCTTTTTGAGGAAGTGGCAAATTAATTAATGAGCTTGCACTTTTCAAGAGGTTTTGGGCAGTGTAAGACGGTACATTTCTGAGGTGCAAGGCTGAGGGCTGGGGAGATATGTTGGTATCTCTCTATGTATAATTGAGGAGTGGCTTATAGAGCATTCATGCCACTTAGATGGGTGCATTGCTGCATGTTTTTGGCTGAGTAATCACAGCACCAGGAGGGGTTTTGCTGCTTGTCACTAGTGCAGCATTGTAAGACACAGCCCAGGTTGGAGAGATAAGAGGACAGAGCAGTCCCACAGTTTGGGATTGTATCCCACAGATACCATCAGACACAAACTCTCCTATGACCAGCTGGGGTAATATTGTGCTTAGTGCCTTGTAGCTTCAACAGCTGCAGATGCAAGATGAGTTACAATGACCTTGACCTTGTTTCCATGTTTAGCCGATGCCTTCTTTTGACACTTGTCAGCAAAAAGACCTGTTTCTTTTGCAAGCATGTGTATGGATAGCCAGAGTTGGGCTTCTCCATTAACAAAAAAGATTGACCAAAATGTGACACGAGGATGCACATGCAGCAAGGCAGCACTGGATGCTGGATCCTGAAACTGCTCTTTATCCAGCAGGTCTCTTGGCAAGCTCTGCCACAGTGCCACTCTCTGGGACTTCTCCTGTAAATGCTCCATGTTTCATCAACAACAACAACATGAAAGGTGCAAGGACAGTAATTCTCCATTTCCTGCAAGCAACCCTCTTGAAGGGTCTCTGTGCATAGATATCCCCAGCAAATTGCATGGGCGCACAATACAGGCTCTCCTGTCACAGCAAATTGCAGCCGGAGCAACCTTCTTGCCAATGGCCTTTTCATCAGCTCCAGACTGAGGATTTGATTCTCTCCAATGCTCTGCTGGAAAGAGGTCTTTTCCTTCACAAGCAATTACTTGGATTGTCAAAGGAGGTCTCTTCTGTTTCCTAGGAAAACACAGACAAACATAAGTAGAGAGGACAGAAGCTGTACAACAAGGAAACACTGGGAGTTGAAGCCAGGATCTTTTGTTTATTAGGCAGGTGCTTTAGCCAGCTAAGCCATGGTGCCTTCCTCAAAGACCTATTTGTAACTGTTCCACTTGATGGTGCAAGACAACACCTGCAAATTCCAAAGTACAGACGTTCCCCATTTCCCTCAAGACTTGCAGACTTTTTGCTGTCTGGCTCTGTGGATGGAAAGCCACAGCTGAGTTGACAGAGGGCTTCTAACATGCTCTTCTCCCACAAGCTACTGTGATCAGATACTGATTGGTGCTCTGTGTTTCAGTCACAGCAACTTCAGCTCAACTCTGAGTCAGGGTAACCTTTCCATCAGCTCCAGATTTGCCATTTTCCAAGACAGCTGCAAGGAAGCCTCTCTGTGTCTTGAACAAGGATTGTGCAGTGAGATCTTTTCTTTTCGTGAAAAGAGATACAAAAAAAGGAGCCTGACAGAAAAGCCAGGTTCAGCAAGGAAGAACTGGCAGGTCAAGCCAGGATCTCCTGGTTAGTAGGAAGGCTCTTCAGCCAGCTCTTCCCAAAGGCCACTATCTAGAGGCCACTTGCCTCAGAGACTGATTATGATCACAGACCCATCCTGAAATTAGATCCAGGATATTTTAAAGCTTTATCTCACAATACAGTAACACAATTCAAACATGTTGGCACAGAGGACAAAGCACTCCTTCATTTCATATTTATTGCTACTGATCTCACTGACAAACTTCCTTTTCTCGGGGCTGCTCCCAGCACTTTAGGGAGTGTTTCCTCTTCTCCCTTCCAGCTGTGGTTATGGGACTGCAGCAGCTTCCCAGATGGCCAGCTTTGCTCTTTCACTTGCATCCTTCACTTCTTTGGCTGAATCTGTGTTTGCCACCAGTTTAATCCGTAGCTGAGGTCTCAGGTACCAGCAACTAGTTACAAAGGCTCAATTCCCATTCCCATCAGTGGGAGGTTATCCTGGGCTGCAGGATTTTTTTAAACTTCTCTCACTGCTCAAGCCTTTAATCATTCCTGTGGCTCTTCTCTGAACCCTCTGCAATTTACCAGGGAAAGCAACCAGCCCATGAACCTACCAACCAAACCAAACCAGGTTGTTCTGACTGATGTAACAATCTATTTACTTCCAAGGTTGAATATAAATCAGATCATTCCATTCACCCAAGAGTTCCACTTTAAGGGCTTTTTTTTTTCTAGTTCCAGTCAAATCCTATGCAACAGCATCATTGTTAAGTCATCACTTGGTCACTTCACATTCACAGGGTCCCAAAGTTGGCAGGTCTAAGTCTTTCCTCCCACAAGCTCTCATTGGACCTTTCAGCACCCCTGTTCCATCCCAAGACCTTCCTATTGTGAGTTCATCTGAATAGGACATCTGGGAAAGCCTTACACACACCCTAAACTTCCACAATCACCAGTGAGTCTCAGCCAGCATTGTAAAACAGAAGGTGTATTATTGGTCTGGAATCCAGCCTGCAGTGGTTCCCAACGCAGTGCCCGCGGGCACCATGGCGCCCCCTGGGGCATTTATGTGCACCCACTTAGTGCCCAGCAGGGGAGAGAAGCCACGGCCCTGCGCCTGCTGGGGACAGAGAACTCGGGGGCTGCAGGCTGCGGGTGCTGGTGTTCTCAGTCCCTAGCAGGCGCAGGGCTGTGCCTTAAGCTGGAGAGAAACCACAGCCCTGTGCCTGCTGGGGACAGAGAACTCTGTGGCTGCAGGCTTCATTCTATGTTAAAGTAAGAATAATAAATATATTTGGACCAGCAGTTCAACAATGTTTAACTTTTAAAAAATAAATAAGATGAAAACTGTTCATGATATTTATTTTGTAAAAACTCCTTAATTTTTCTTACACGTAGATAAAAAAGAGCAAATGCACATGGTAAGGTGAAAGAGTAATTGCCGAATAATTTAATTAACACTTTTTACATGTAATATTACCCTTTTTATCTTATGGATTCATATATTATGTATATTAAATATGATGTTTTTTGTATTATTTACTGTACAAATACAAAATAAGCCTTGAAAAACTGTTGGTGCCCACCATACTCTTCTGAAAACATGAATGTGCTACTGGCAACAAAAAGGTTGGGGACTGCTGCTTTTGAGTAGTACTGCTCCCTAGCCAGTTAGTCCCCTGCTTGTAGCTATGCATTGGATTGTTCTTCCCTGAAATGTAGTACCGTGCAGAGTGGACACAAATCAATCTTTTTTTAAAAAAAAATCAAACAACTGGAATTTATTGATAAAATGCTTTTTGAGGAAAAAAACTATCTAAAGATAGATCCCTTATAGCTCAAAGAAATCTCCTCATGGAATAGGGATTATAAATTCTAATTCTATAGTATGAGACAATATATTCATGTCATGTTTAAGAAAAGTTTTGTAAATGAGTTCCAATAGTTCATGGATTAGGGACCCAATCTTATGGGGTTCCAGGGGCTTCTGTATCAATTATTGAGGTTAATATTTCTATCTACCCAATGGGGCTCAGTGCTCAGTCTAGAAGATACCATCAGAGATGGTTAGTTTTGCAATTTTCAAACTGTGGATTTGAGTCTCCAGAGATAACATGCTTGTTAGCAGCAAAAATGTTTTAAAATAAATAATATATAAAGGTGAAAAATAACAGACCTCAACCTTATTGTTCCTCTGCAAATATGTGTACACAGAGTCAATCCCTTACCTCTCTCTAGCAGTGCAAAGTTTAAAAACGTTCAATGAATAGAAGATTGTTGGGGGCAGAATAGATCTGGACAAGGAGAAGAGGTCTGGAGATAAATGTGAGAAGGGAGGGACAGGTAATAGAAACAAAAGTGAAACTGTTCAAATAGCATGCTAGGGGGGAGAGACAGCTTGGTGGTTTGAGCATTGGCCTCCTAAACCCAGGGTTGTGAGTTCAGCCCTTAATAGAGCTGTTTAGGGATCTAGGGCAAAAATGTGTCTGGGGATTAGTGCTGCTTGAGCAGGCAGTTGGACTACCTATTTCCTGAGGTCCTTTCCAACCATGATATTCTATAATTCATATTTCAGAAGTCTTGTGGTCTTTCTATCACTTTCATTGATTTGAGATCTACCATACAATTCTCTTACTAGAAGGGAAAACCTGTAATGTCAGCAGGCTATACAAAAGATCCAGTTTGGGAATATTTCAATGAAGTTCCTCTACTTATAGGTAAGACAGGCATGAGTGCAAAATGAAAACAGTGCAACAAAGTAATGCAAGGCCTGACTGCCTGAATGAAACAACATCATGAGAAGTGTTCCTTCTCAGGAGGAAGCTGTGTTGAAGATGCCACAGGATCTTGGCTATCTTGAGAACCCATTTGTGCACAGGCAGGGTGACCAGGGTGGTCATAGAGGTCAAGAGGACATTGAAAAGGGTTTTCCCTCCTACTCTGCCATCTCCTGTACCTCCAGCCCCAAGTTCTCAGCCATGTGCCAAAGTAGCTCTTGATGCTTCCTAAAGTCATCCTGTGGGCTAGCCCTCGAAGGTCCCACTACCGCTTTCTCTGGGCTGTGGGAAGTCACTGGGGATGGAGGCAAAAGGGTGGGCAAGAGTTGTGTCTGCAATCAACAAGAAGGACAAACAAGGTCACACCTCCTCAACTCCCAAGAATAAAGAGGACAAAAGGCTCGAACTATTTAGGAGAAAAGTATTCTACCACCAGCTTACAATTTCAGGTGGCAAACCATCAGGCCCTGTTGGGCAGATATAACTTTAACCTCTGGGATGGTCTCAAAAAGTTCCAGGAATCCCTCCCACAAAATCTAGCCCAAAAGTTTGGCACCCTGGTGGAAGAGGGTACCGCGGTGGCCAGATGTTCCCTGTAGATGGCATGAGATGCAGCAGATTTGGCAGCTCGGGTGGTTGCATCAGCAGTTGTTATGCTGTTCCTGGCTCCAAATGGTGAGCTTCTCCCAGGAGATGCAGGCTTCAATTCAAGACCTCCTCTTTGACAGGGTTGGTCTTTTCTCCGAGCAGATGGACGCCAGGTTGCAAAGGTTGAAGGAGACTAGAGCTACCCTTCGCTCTTTGGGCATGCACATGCCACAGTCTGCTAGAAAGCACTTCTGGCTGCCCCGGCCACCAAGACTCTAGCAACCCTGTCACGGCTCTGCACTACAAAGGAATACTAGTTTTAGTTGTCGATGTCCTTCTTCCTCCTCCTCACCTGTGCGAGCTAAACCCACCGAACATCTAGGGGGCCAAAAGTGCTCATTTTGAGTGTGTGCCCAAAAGCGACACCCCAGTCAGCCACCTGGAGCCTTCCCTCCTTTGCCTCAACCACCTCTCTCCCTACCGTTCAGCCTGGTCGCAGGTTACTTTGGACCGCTGGGTCCTGGACATAATAGCTCAGGGTTATACCCTGCAATTTTTGGCCACCCCTCCCTCCCACTTCCCTGTCCCTTCTCAGGGACCCTTCTCATGAGGAACTCCTCATTCAGGAGACTGAAAAGCTCCCAGACTTGGCGGCTGCGGAGGAAGTTCCTTGGGAAATAGAAGGAAGAGTATTCTACTCCTGCTACTTCCTAACCCTGAAGGCCAAAGGGGACCTCAGACCCATCCTGGACCTGCATCACCTCAACAAGCTGCTCGAGAAGTTAAAGTTTCGCATTGCCTCTCTGGCCTTCATCATCCCTTCCCTGGATCTAGGAGATTTGTATGCCACTCTCAACTTAAAGGATGCTTAATTTAACGTCTACATATTCCAGGAACACAGGCGTTTCCTGTGATTCATGGTATCCGGGCACCACTTCCAGTGCACAGCACTGCCCTTTAGCCCGTCCTCGGCTCGCAGAGTGTTTGCAAAATGTGTGACACCAGTGGCAGCTCACCTGACATGTTGAGGAGTCCACATCTTCCTGTATCTCGACGACTGACTCATCAAGGGCAGGTCTTCAGGGCAGGTGCAAAGGAACCTTGATCTGGTGCACTCCACCTGCAGTGACCTGGGCCTGCTAATAAACACAGAAAAGTCCACGAGGTTCTCAACGACTCACGGGCTAGGGCCTGCTTTCCAGAGGTTAGGGCTATGTTGGACCTGATTTCCTATATAAAGAGCCCTTTGTTTGTTGGTTTGTTTATCTCTCCTCCAGTGGCCAAAAGCACACTCAAGAGTTATTCTGCACTTGCTCAGCCTGTTGTTGAACTGCTCCTTGCTGCTGTCCAGGTGCCTTGTGTATGGCTTTATAAGCCATGGCATTAAGGGGTAGGCAGGATTTCTAAGTATCACAGTGGGCATTTTGACTTCCCCTATGGTGATCTTCTGGGCCAGGAAGAAAGTCTCTGCTTCCAGCTTCTTGAACAGGCCAGTGTTCTGAAAGATGCACCTTACTGGGCCAGCCTGCATTAATGTCCATGAAATGCTCACGATGATCCACAAGTGCCTGGAGAACCATAGAGAAGTACCCCTTCTGATTAATGTACTCGATGGCTAGGTGGTCTGGTGCTAGAATTGGAATGTATGTGCCATCTATCGCCCCTTCGCAGTTAGGGAAGTCCATTTGTGCAAAGGCATCCACAATGTCGCACACATTGCCAAGAGTCACAGTCTTTCGGAGCAGGATGCAATTAATGTCCCTGCACACTTTTGTCAACACATGTCCAACGGTTGACTTTCCCACCTCAAACAGATTAGTGACCGATTGGTAGCAGTCTGGGGTAGCCAGCTTCCACAGTGCAATTGCCACGCATTTCTCCAATAACAAGGCAACTCTTAGTCTTGTGTCCTTGCGCTGCAGGGTTGGGACGAGCTCATCATAGAGTCCCATGAATGTGTCCTTCCTCATCTGAAAGCTCTGCAGCCACTGCTTGTCATCCCAGATATGCATGACGATTGATCCCACCACTCAGTGGTAGTTTCCCGAGCCCCAAAGGTGGTGTTCCACTGTGGTCAGCACCTCCGTGAATACCATAAGCAATCTCATGTGATAGTTACTACGCATGGCGAGATCAGTGTCAAACTACGCTTGCCTTTATAGTTTAAGGAATAACTCCACTGCCACTTGTGATGTGTTAATAAGAGCGAGCAGCATATTGGTCAACAGTGCAGGAGCCATTCCTGCTGCTCAAAGAGGCAGAATGCGCAGTACACAAACCACTGAAAGATGGTGCCAAATGTGAAAGAAAGCACCGGGATTGCTGGGATATGAAGCAATGCATCATGGGGCATTGGGACAGGACCCAGGAGGCCCCGTGACCCCCTCTGCCTTCCCACAACTCTTAGCAGCATAAGAAGAGATGCTCAGTGGGATACTGAGTGCACTGCTCTGAATACCGCTGCACGTGCCACAAGTGTGAATATTGATGAACCAGTGTGAACCAGAATCCCTGGCCTGATCCCCTCTGTGGAATGAAGCACAATGGCGACAGCCTGTGCAGCCTTCACTAGTCTCCCTATACTTGAAAAGCTTGCTAGCCCAAAGGGCTGGACCATCTATGCCATTACCTGGTTCCTAAACTGCAGCTACAGTTCCTACCCCACGTGACTCCAAAGCCCGAGAGGTGCAGAGATCCAACCCCTTGTAATCTTAGAAACCTTTTTTTCTTTTTCTAATTTTTGTCTGTTTCTTTTTATGAACTTGGAGACGTCCCAGCCTTTCTATTAGATTGGGGTGTAACTGTGTGGCTCAGTGAGGGTGAGGGTGTGAACACCTCTGAAATCTACAAAGGGAAGATGTTAGGAAGAACAGTTCCCCAAATTTTAATAGCCTTAAAACTCTGCCCCATGAAATGACAGAATGCATGGTCCTCACCTGTTCAAGCATTGCAAGGAATTGAACTGTAAGAGATATATTGTTCAGAGAGAGATTTTGAACTTCTTTTGCTAATGTCTCTATAAGGTCTGTACATGTTTTGGGGCGAGAAGAAATATTAGCTACACAAGAGTGAAATCTAAGGAGAAAACTGTAATTAGCTTTAAGGTTGTGGGCTGAATCTTAGCAATAATTTGGTTTCAGCGTTGAAATATTCAGCTGGGTAAATCTGTGTTGCACTGCCTGGGTAAAAAACTCTGATCGGGTTTTCTGCATCACTAAATATGCACCTGCCTTCTTGGGTTGCTCTTTTAAAATTTCTAGGGGTTGATTTTCTGCTGCATTAATCTGACGGTTGGACTAAAAAGATGACTTGATTCCAACACAATATCCTTGTTAACTCATTGATTTACTGATTTGGCCTGAACTTTATCACTGTATTGTTTAACCCTTAGCTGAGTGGTGTCTATAGTCATTTAGCCTTAGTGACGTGTCCTTGGATTTAGTTGTTCATGTTAATAAAACATGTAACTGGGATACTGAGTCATTTGTTTAAATAAGCAACAGCGACTGGAACTTTTCTCTGTATATTTAATTCAATCTCCATTTTCTTCATTTCATACTGTTCTAAGTTAAGGAATGTGCAGCAACAAAAACTGACACAAACCTGTTGCTGCCCCATTCTGTGCCCATCCAGCAGGAGTAGAGAACAAACCCCTCCTGGAGCAGGGATTGTCACACTGGACTGTTAAATACAGATGCATGTTCCCAAGGTTTGCTGTCTTTCTCCAGTCATGGCATAAGGGTGACACCTACAGCTGCTTGTAATCACGTCTGGCAGGAAGGAGACCTCTATGTGCAGTGCCTGGGGAGGCAGGGGGATCTGGGAGATTCTGGACACTGGAGGATATTTACCCAGAGCTCAGGAGCAATCTACTCAGGGGTGATGCAGTAGAAAAGAGCTGGGTCCTGTTTTCCCCACTTATTTCTCCTTATCCCCTTTCAATCTCTCCTCTTTCCTTTCTTCCCCCTCCCTCACCCTCTGGCAGGGAGACTTGGTCACTTCCCTGCTCCCAGGTGCGCTCACTCTCCCGTAGCTGGATTGGCCCCTGCGAGTGCTAATAGGAGCGAGAGCCTGGGTGCGGGTCACTCCCTGCAGTGGCTCTGGGACACACAGAGGCAGGAGCCGGAGCAGAGATGAGGCTAGGTCCCATCTCATAAAGTCCCTGGCCCTGTGAGTGTGGCAGCTGCAACCTGGGATGGGCTTGAAGGAGCCAGGAAGGGGCCAGAGCAATGGGGGTCTGGTAGGAAGGAAGACAGGAAAAACAAGGAAAAGAGCCATGGGGCAACTCCTGGAGGCTGGGCTCTGTAAGGTACGAGACACTGCTGGTGCTGCTGTCTCCAGGTTGAGTTGAGAGCCCAGGCTCAGCTCTGGGCTGCTGTTGTGGCCCCAAAGGGACTGCTCCAGGGACAGACTTTCACTGAAGCACTTTCTGTGCCCATCCGAGGTGGGGAATTTCTCCAGCTGGACCCAGTCCCAGGCTCTGCTACCCCTGGCCAGGGGCTGCAGGCACCAGGGGCCAGAGGGACCACAGGGGCAGCCCTGGGTGGACAGAAGAGAGACTCCACACAAAAGTCCCAGAAGCTGAGGGTCTCACAGCCCCTGGGGATCTGCTCTTGGGTGGGGTCTGGACAGCGATAGAGCCTCTGCCTCATGCTGCCTCAGTTGGAGTGTGAGAAATTGCTATCTGCAGGAATTTGCTACTTATGGTGCACTGAGCATGCTCACATGAAGTGAGTATACTCAGTAAATCTGCTGAAGCCACTTCCCTTCACCCCGCCCTTACTCAGAATCAGATTCTGCAGATTGCTATTTGCAGGGTGTCATAAACATATAGCTACAGGTAGCATAAAATACCCTGTAAAGGGTTAAAAAGCTCAGATAACCTAGTTGGCACATGACTAAAAGGACCAATAAGGGAAGAAAATACTTTCAAATCTGTGGGGGAAGGTTTTTGTTTTCATGTTCCTTTGTTCTCTCTGGGTCAGCAAGGAACCAGGGCATGGAAAATACATCTCCCTAAGCACATGGCATAGAAAAACCTTAGAGTTCTGTCCATAGGCAGGTCCCTGCATACCTTGCTGAGTCACAAGGAGTATTTACCTTCTCTCAATGGGTCGATTGTATAGCTGATGGTCCTTAATGGGCCATCAAGCAGGCTAGACAGAACTGACACCAACTTGTCTGGGGTGTTCCCCAGAAGCAGAGCACATGTTTGAAATATGGGCAGCATAAAGCCAATATTCATAACATCAACTGAAAAAATGATACACATCTAGAGATAGCATAATTATAATCAGCCAATCATAACATCTCCATAGACCCCTTACATGACAACCTTTCTACAATATTAGCTGCAAATATAGAACAATGGTCGCAATGGTGATCTATACAGTTACAGATTATGTCAATAATATCACAGGAGGTAACACGGCATCTGTGAGACTGATATTGGAATACTGCCTCAAGTTTTGGTATCCTAATTTGAAAAAGATGTTGTGAAATTGGAGCTGGGGCAGTGAAGAGCCACCAAATGTTCTGAGGGCTGGAGAAAAATGCCTTCTAGTGAGTTATTGAAAGAGCTCAACCTGTTTAGCTTGTCAAAAGATGATTGAAAGGTGACTTCATTGAAATATTGAAATGCCTTAATGGAGAGAAAAGATTGGGTATTAAAGGGCTCTTTAATCTAGCAGAGAAAGGCATAACAAGATCAAATGGCTGGAAGGTGAAAAGAGACAAATTCATATTACAACTAAGGGACAGGATAATTCACAACAGGAACAAGCTACCAAGGAAAGTGGTGGATTCGCCATCTCTTGATGTCATTTCATGAAGACTAGATGCCTTTCTGGAATGTGTTTGTCCCAAAAGTAGCTATTGTGTCATATAGGAGGCCTGTGATATGCAGGGGGTCAGATTAGATGTTCTAATGGTCTCTTCTGGCCATAAAGTTGACTAATTCCTGAAAAACTGAGTGTAGCATTGGAAGCAGCGTCTGATGTTTTCCTGTCTAGCCGGCTTGCTTCCTAGAACGAACGCTCCTTGAGTGGGGTGATCCACAGGGAGTAGCTCAAACCTCCAAAGTGCCTGGCCAGGGGCAGGACATTAGCACAGCAAGGGAGGGGTGTGGCAGTGACATTACAAAGGCCTTTGACATGACCTGAGACTATTGGTCAAAGGTGGTGGGGAGGTGGTGACCTCAGAGAGAGATGCTGACATCAGCCAGGCAGGAGAGGAGCGAGGGTCCAGGGAAACCTCAGAGACCCCTGTGGCTTTGCTTCAGCAAGTCTCCTTCTCCAGGTCTCTCTTTGACGACTGAGAGCATATTCGGGTTCATGTACATGAGCGCCAGGAGGAACCTGCTTCGAGTTTTCTCCTTCCCTTTTAGTGATTTTAGTAGAAAACAGCTGTCCCTGTTTAGAAGGTAAGAGCCTCCTCGAGGTTTGAAACCTGTTCAGTCTGATCCATCTGGTGACTGTTGAATTCTAGGCATGGAAAACTGGAGCTTAAGGAGGCAGAATTTTATTCTGCAGCTGGGATTTTGTCCCTTAGAATCACTGGGGACATTAGGGTTTGTCCTTTTTGTTTCACCTTTTCCTCCATCCCTCCCTCCCTCCTCTCTCTTCTTCTCTTACTTCTTTTGTCCTTTCTCCTGTTCCCCTCCCAGCAAGAAGATGTGTGTGTGTGTGTGTGTGTGTGTTGTGGGAGTGTGCTCTGCAGCTCCCACTGTGGGAGGTCCACCCAAAAATGTGAGGCTGAAATAGTGCTCGGGCAGTGATTCTCACCAGTGACCTGGCCATCTTTTGGGCTCTCTGGTGAGAACCCTCAGCCTCCCATCCTCAGTCTCTACCCTGGTTGGCTGAGCAGGGGGTTATTGACAGGGAGGAGACTCAGGACCTTGTTGTTCTTTTTTAAAACCAAGTAAATAAGTCATAATCACTTATATGTTTGATGAATTTTGCTGTGTTTGTGCATTAATGGTCTCTGAGCAGTTCATGATTCTCTCTAACATTCCAGTTTTCCTAACATATTTGCTGAATAATTACTGTGCACTGTTGTTGCTCTGGAGCTCATCTGAGAGCACTTTATTCAGGTCATTCAATGTCTGAAATTCAAGATCCGATGGTTAGTTTGAAAATCAGGGATTTGGGGTCCTATTCCCAACTCTGTCACTGACTGGGTGTGTGACCTAAGACAAGTCAATTCTCCTTTCTCAACCTTAGCTTCTCCCTCTTTCAGGTAGGGATAATAATGATCCACTCCTACCTACTTCATGGTAGGTGGAGGATCAGGATCCACTGGAAAGTGTCACTTGGAGCAGTGCATAATATGAGGTGTTCTATCACGTTTTCTCAGAGCAGATTATGACATAATAGAATAGCTGAAATAGTCAATTTTATTTGTATTTTTTTTGAAATTTTTAAGAGCAGCAACTACTTAGCTAAGACTGAAGCATCTTATTTAATGTTTGAGATCTAAGTGTCTCCTCTTTGTGTGCAATGAGACAATTTAACACCCTGTGACAAACAGGAGATTTTTTGTTGTGCAACAAAATATTTTTGCAGAAAACTTTCATCCCACTTGTTATGATTTCGAGAAACAAACTGGTTTAGTCTGAATTGAATTTTTGGACAGAGACAGTTTCAATGAAATTTCCCCACCATCTTGATTCCTGGGCTCTATCCCTGTCTCTGAGGCGGGGATGGGGGAGTTGTCCATTAGAACAGGAGTCAGGACTGGTGGCTTCTCTTTCCGGCTGTGCCATCGCCTTGCTATGTAGGTCCTTGTGTAGGTCACTTCCCTTCTCTGTACCTCAGGCTCCTCCCCATCTGTCAAATGTGAACAGGGACAATTTTCAAACTCTGGGCAGTTGTGAGCCTGAGTGACCTTAAAGACTAAGGGTACATCCAGTCTACCAGCCATATCGGCGGGTAGCAATTGATTTCTCTGGATCGATATATCGTGTCTCATCTAGACGTGATATATCGATCCCCGAATGTGCTCCCCGTAGACTCCAGAACTCCACCAGTGTGAACAGCGGTAGTGGAGTCGACGGGGGAGCAGTGGACATCGATCCCGTGCCATGAGGACCTAAGGTAAATCGATCTAAGATACTTTGACTTCAGCTATGCTATTCACGTAGCTGCAGTTGCGTATCCTAGATCGATCCCCCCAACCAGCCCTCTGAGTCTAAAAGGGAGAGGGAAGTAAAGGAAATTTTTTTAAAAATAAACCAAACATTGTAATACAAGGATGACTCCAACAGCTCACTATATAGTCATGCCCCTTTCTTCCTCCACTGTGGTTTAATGACTTGCTGGGATGTGGGACATTGATTCTCTCATTCCATTGATAAACTGATACAATGTGACTGAAATTAAACCAATTCCCAGGAAAGAAAACATTACATCCCTGCATTGGCTGGGAACTGAACACAAGTCAACTGTTTGGAAGGCACCTGTGCTCACCACTGTACCACCAATGCATCTGTATAAGTATTTCTTCTATGTGCCATGTATGCTTGCCAAATGCCCCCCGCAAACAAACAAACAAACAAACAAAAAACTACAGAGCTGGTTGGAGAAGCTGGAGGCAGCCTGTCAGCTGGGAGCTGAGATAAGGTCCCCAGAGTCACTGACAGATGGGGACATGGGCTTGATATCCCAGCCTCAGATGGCTCCAAACCCATCTCTGCCCTCAGAGAAGGGAAATGAAAATCAATTAGCATAATAGCAAAGTTTACCCCAGAAGGAAGGAGACCGCTCCTTTAAAAGCACATTTTGGGTTAGTTCCTGCTACGTACACATGGTTTTGTTGCTGATGATGCCAATCCTTGGGCTCTGCTCAGAGAAGGAATGATTCAGGCTGTCACTCAAGTGAAGAAGGGAGATGATTTTTTTGACAGGGACGGCTGCCTCATCTTAAGGGTGTTTGTGTGTCACCTTCTAATCTAGTAGGTGCTTGGTACATGCAGGCAGCCCCCGCTCCGGGGTCTCTCCCAAGGAAATAAAATCCCAAAGCCCTTCACCAAAAGGAGGGAAAGGAAATGGCTACAGGATGGAGTGAGGACATAAGGAAAGTAACACAACCCCGTTCTTAGGGGTAAGCCATTATTTTTTGTCAAGGTCCAAAATTGTTGGTCAGGGTCTAGTCAAGGTCCAGACTCCAGTGTAAATAATAACAAAAAATAACAATAATGATGATGATAATAATAAGTAAATAAAAAGATGTTGGGTTCATTCAAAAGCAATGTGGCCACTATCTGCCTATTGATTACCCCACACTGACTCTGAGAGGTGATTTATCTCCACTCTCTTGGATTTGAAGAGCTGGTTAGTTTTACCCTTGGTATCCCACCAGGCTGAACATGCCATGTTATCAGTGGTGACACTACGATTGAAAGATTATATCGTATTATAAAAAAACTGAAAATAAAGATGTGGTCTGAACGTGAGCGTTCTGTATTAAGAGGCTGGTTCCCTCAGTTTAGTTCCGAAAGCTCTGCTAGAAATGCCCCCTGGGATCCCAGTACTCCCCAGCAGGAGTGAAAGGGGAAGCCCCCAGCTCTGCATGTAGCTCCAGGCTGATTCATCAGGGGTGGGGGGAATTGACTTCTTTGCTGCTCAGTAGGGAACCAGGGCAGTTCTCTGGGAATGAAGGTGCCCAGCCTGACCCAGCTGCTTCATTGCCCCTGGGGCCCTGCAGGCTTAGACTCTCCCTGAGGCCAGGCAGCTGCTCAGGGAGCTTTCCTGGTGTCACTGCAGGGCAGGAATATCCCACTCTAAGGGCCTGAGTTCAGCCATCGGGAAGGCAGCAGCTTTTCTCCCTTCTTCTAAACAGAGCTCCATGGCTGTGGCTCTGAACCAGGGGTCTGGAGCCTCCTGGGGGGCAGCTAGCAGGTTTCAGGAGGAGCACCACCAAAATAAACCAGAAAGCAGGGCCGGTGTTAGACTCACTGAGGCTCAGGGCAGAAAACTGAAATCTGAGCCCTACTGCCTGGGACTGAAGCCAAAGCAACTTAACTTCATGGCGGCCTCTGTGTTGTGGGGCCCTGCACACTTGCTCTGCTGGCTACCCCCTAACAACAGCCCTGGCTTTTAATCTACTGGATGTGCAGAAAAACAGCTGTTGTGGCACAGGTTGGCTGTGGAGTTTTTATACCATGTTGGGCGGGGACCACAGAAAGAAAAAGATTGGGAACCCCTGCTCCAGGGAATCCCGGAGAATAAAGACTCAATCCAACTCAGTGCTGCCAAGTCTCATGATTTATGAGAGTTATTGTTTTCCTTAAAGCTCCAGCTCCTGGAGTCAAGTGGAGATGTGAAGATTTGAGCCTTTGCTCTTAAAGAAACAGAACCTTTCTAACCCTTGTGGCTGTGGAGAAAGCTTCAAAATGTCACCCCAGTGCACCCTAAAGGCTCATCATATAGAAGGCAAACAAAAAGATCCCCAACTCTATTAATTTTACATAACCTCATGATTTTAAAGCCAATCTCATAGTTTTTGGTGAGTCTGACTCTGGGTTTTTGAATGTTTGGGGTTGGCCGCTCTGCAGACTGAGAGCTGGGCACCCTCCTTCACACCCAGTGCACCCAGACTGTTCTAAAGCAATAACTCTCTCTTCTCCTTCCTGCTGCTTTAATGCAGCTGAGAATCCCCATTCCTAGACCTGATTTTCCACAGACACTGAATTCCCCACAGGGCTGAGTCCTCACAGGGCTGTTCCGGGGGCTCCAGTCCCCCACCCCAGGACAAATGGGGCAATAACCTCACATCACCCCTTTGTGACTCCCAGGGACCTTGCAGGGACAGCAGCTCCATGCTGGTCTCTAGGGCACCTGTGGGGAGGGGGTAGCTCAACTCCTATGTCAGAAGGCTCCTGCTGCCTGGAGGTGCCCATATCTTCACAGCCCCTCCCCCTCATGCTGACTCCCCCATGGACCCTCCCCCTCACAGCCCCTCCCTTCACACACAGAGGGACTTGCTTGCTGGAGCCTGACATTATAAACCCAGGGGTGTGATTTCTGAGGATTTACTCACTGACCTCCCCCCCCGCCACCGCTCCCCTGAGTGCAGAGGGGCTGGGCTCAGGCAGCCAGTTTCATGCAGGTATTTCACACCCCAGGTCCCCAGTCTCCTCTGACCGTGGGCGGTGGGTATTAGGGGCTGAGAATCCCCAAACAAGGCAAGAACTACTGGATGTGACGCACCTCCCTTGGATGGGTGCTGGGCCACCGCCTTTGGACAGAACCTCCTGAGGAGTGGGGAAATCACTGTCACTCTCATCATGGCCCTGCCTGTGCTCTACCCCCTATGCCCTGCCCCCGCTCAGCCTCTTCTCCCAAGGGGATACATACATCAACCACCTGCTACTGTGGCAAGCAGATCTTCCACCTCATCAGCCCCGAGCCAGGTATCTGTGCTGGAAATTATTCCAGCATCTGGGAAGGAAAGCACAGCAGCCCACAGCTCCAGCTCTGGCGGCTCTTTGCTCTAACTGGGATAGGAAGCAACAAATCTATCACTGCTCAGCGTGTGGTGAATGTCTCTGTGATCTCTGCCCTTCATGGTGGGGAGTTTCCCCACTGATCACATTTCTTGTTGGAAGTGGGAGGGGACAGAGAAGAGGCATTTTCTCCCTGTTTCATTCCTCTCCATTTTCTGTTCCTCCCTTCCCTTCCAAGGTCCTCCCTTGCATTTCACATTGTGCAGTGATGCCCTCCCTGCACCCAAGACCCTGGAGAATCTAGAGCAGCAATATCCCATGGTATCCTCAGTGATCAAGGGCCTTTTCCACCTTCCAGGAGACCACAGCTTGGGACTAAAGACAGCTCTGGGCTTTTCCTCTCTCCCTTCCTGGGGATCAGAGTCATGAAGCCTCTTCCTTGCCTTTTGGGTCTGACCATTTCCCACTATCTACTCAAAAGAAACAAATGTTTCTAACCCAGGTGAGTGGAGTTAATTCAGTTCTCCCCCACTGCAACTTGAGACCATTGCTCCTTATTCTGTCATCTGTCACCACTGAGAACACCTGAGCCCCACTCTCTTTGGAACCCCCTTCAGGAAGTTGAAGGCTGCTATCAAATCCCCTCCTCATTCTTCTCTTCTGCAGACTAAATAATCCCAGTTCCCTCAGTCTCTCCTCCTAAGCCATGTGCCCCAGTCCCCTAATCATTTTCATTGCCCTCCACTGGACTCTCTCTAATTTGTCCACATCCTTTCTGTAGTGGAGGGCCCAAAACTCAATGCAGTACTCCACCTGTGACCTCACCAGTGCCAAATAGAGGGGAATAATCACTTCCTTTGATCTGCTGGCAACGCTCCTACTAATGCAGCCCAATACATCATTAGTTTTCTTGGCAACAAGTGCATGCTGTTGACTCATATCCAGCTTCTCATCCAATGTAGTCCCCAGGTCCTTTTCTGAAGAATTTCTGCTTAGTCAGTTGGCCTGCAACCTGTAGCAGTGCACTGGATTCTTCCGTCCTAAGTGCAGAACTCTGCACTCTTTTATAGGGGAGAGTGTTAGGGCTATTGTGATTCAGGGAGCCATACTACAGGATGCCTTCCCAGTGTGAATTTGACAGGTGGATCAACATAGATGCACATTGTGACCCTTCTCAGGGAGCTGAGGGCTGTGAGTTTCCTTGTTGCCACTTGGAAGAGGGAGTTTTGCATTTGGCAGCTGGATGTTAGTGACCAAACTTACCCATTCTGTCAGTCACTCAAACACCCTCCTCGGAGTCCTGCCAGTTGACAACAGATGCACCCTAACTCCTGGTTCCTTCAATGTGTCCCCATCTGGGGTCTAGACCAGTCACTAGATACTCAGACAAATCCCAGATCCTCCCTTCCTGAAGCAATGATATATCCCAGGTTACCAGTTTTACTGTAGACCACTGCTCCTGTATCACACACGGCACTTGAGTACAGTTATCACCTCACACATCAGTCTACTGAAATGATTGCCAGTCCCTAGCAACCAGGGCCCTGCCTTTTCTGAAGCACCACTGGTCAGTAGGGATCTCCTTGGTGAATGGACCCAGAGTGTTTTCCTCTTACCTGTTTTAAACTGAATCAGTCTTTTGTCTTTATTCACAGAAAGGATGATCTCCTCATTTTCATATTGTCCTTTTCACTTCCACAGGGTTTCAATGTCTATAGTTTGCCTTTGATGGTTTTCCATCGGTTTTTCTGGATTGGTGCAAACCTAACACTGTCTACACTGGGGCTCAGGTCACATCAACTACTTCTCTCAATGGAGAGGACTTTTCACAGCCCTGAGAGATGTGGCTTTGTCAACATAGCTTTTCAGCATAGACCAGCCTTTAGATGGCTTATTGACCTGAAAGGCAATGGATTTCAGCCTTTTTCCTTATATTGATGGTTGATGAGTGCAGCTTTCCTACCTGCTGGACACATTCTATGACAGATGTCAGGCCTTTCCTTTGCAAATTAGAGAAGTGGGGAGGACCCTTACAGTCTAAGTGGATAAAGACTTAGTCAATTTATCTCCTCAAGTAGATTTCCATGTAATAAAAATTGACTTTAAAATTAAGCAAAATAAGTTCTATTTGAAAACACAAAAAAATTAAAATCTATACTGGGCCAATATTCTCTTATACACTCTCTCACACATTCTCCCACCCCAACCTTTGAAGGGAGGTTTTCGACCAGAACTCCATACATTACAGGGGGTAAATTAAATCAAATTAACTTTTCAAGATTAGCCATCATTTCCAGTATGATTAAAAACAAAAAACAAGACAACTTTCAGTTTTCCAAAATAATTCAATCATCACACAGTTTCTTACTCTTTAACCAATAACTTCACCTATAATTTCGTTTTCATTAGTAACAATCATATATTCAAAGATCAAATTCATGTCATAAAGGTTAGTTTTCTTTTATTCTCATTGCCAACAAATGAACCTTGGCTCAAGTTGTGGTTTGTCCCAACCACTTCTGAGAGTCCATATATCTCAGGCTCTTCTGACATGTGTGTTGGTGGAAATGGTCTCCTATGTGGGAATGTTTGCAGCATGAGGGAAAATATCTCTCATCACACTTTTTAATCTTTCAAAGTAGGAGGAGGGAGAGGAGAAGTAATGTAAATGTGTAAAATATAAGATCAAACTGTTGATCTACACTAAAGACATTTATCGGTATAATTATTGCTCGGGGTGTGAAAAATCCACAAAGATGAGCAATGTAGTTTTACAGCCCTAAGCCCCTGTGTAGACAGCACTTCATGAGCTGGAGAGCTGCTAGTGCCAACACAGCCACCGCCGCTTGTGGGGGCTGGAATAATAAAGTCAGACAGGAGAGATCTCTCCCATTGGCTTAGAACATCTGTAATAGCAGTGCTACAGCAATGCAGCTCCATTGGTATATTTGTGCCAACATCAGCTTTATTGTGTAGCCACAGCATCAGACATAAAACCATAGAATCAGGACTCAACATGCGTGTATCTGGAAGTCCGGAATCGGAGCCTGACACATTCATTGCCTCATCAGTTACCATAATTTCTACAGCCTGAAAGTCCTTGTTACCCAATCAGGCAGCCAGTTTGGGATCCACAGGGAAGGACTGTCCTATGAAGCACTCTCTCTTTGAATCCCAACAGTGAAGGATAATTGTTCTCAGTCTAACCCTGGTATCCTCTGGAACTGTAATCAGTGACAGTGCACTAGGAAGTAGAGTTCTATAAACAATTTCCCTTGAGTCATTCATCACCACAGCTTCCTTTACTGGGGTGGAAATCAAAAACTGGGTGTGGACTCTTTCAAGTTCTTTCCAAATAGATGGCCTTGGTTAGGGTAAATTTACAGTTCTGTGAAGTAGAATCCTTTACAAAACCACTTAAAATCTCAACACTGTTGGTGAGGAATGGATTCTCAAAACATGCCCAGCTTTTCTTTGATTTTGTGGGACAGCTCTAAGAAAGGGACTGGATAGAGGCCTGGATCAGAATCTCTGTTAGTTACCAGAGCTGGAGATTCTATTCAAAAATACTTATTTTTTATGCAGCTATTAGATTTCCAAAACTGAATAAATTTTATGCACTCTTAGCATCCACAAAGAATAAATTCAACAAAACCCCCAATTCTATTTCCTCTACATCTTGTGTCATGAAGGGCAGCATCTCCCATAATATACAGTTAGCTAGAAGAGATCTTCTGTGGGATCTGGGTTACAGATGATTTGGGAACCAAATACACAGACATTCTGCCTACTTCAAAATCACTTACCATGGAATTCTCTCCCCAGATCATTTAAGACAATATTGCCTTAAATAACTGAATTACACTGTGCTCATATGCACCTCCTTCAGTTAGCTGGGGTTCTGCTGTTCACCATTTCCGAGTGGAGACTTAAAATCACTGCTGTTTCTTTGTTAGCATGTCCAGTAAATTGGAGAGTTCTCCCCTGTTGACAGAACTGTGCTTGCACTTTCTCCATGTCATCATGGAGGGGTGGGGAAAAAGCAAAGCTGAAGTGAGAAATTATGACTTTAGCAAATGGTCATTGGTCTTAAATTCTCCAATAAATGTAAGCTACATCCTATCAAACTGAACTAATATCTAACTGGGTGACCAAACAGCCTTCAGGAAAGATAGAAACCGACATCAGAGAGATAAAGTACATGACAATGAAGTGTGAAGTGAAATTCCAGAGCAGGCTACATTTGATTATTCAGAATAGGGACAGGGATTCTCCCATCACATTCTCCTCTGATCCATTCAAACATAGTTCACTCAGCACTGTCTCAATAGTCAATTACGTTATTTACAACATTTTTACTATTCTAGCATTCAAATAATGTGGGCAAAAACAGCTACCTTGCCAGAAGTGGCTTTACCAATAGATGGAACCTGGAATTTAAGCTCCAAATAATCACACTGTGGTTGGGATCGATTTGAACTCATAGGGCCTTGCTCCCGCATGGATTCTCTGGTGCCTAATAAGGTGTGAACTGTGTTTGAAGGCTTTCCCACACTCACTGCATTCATAGGGCCTCTCCCCTGTGTGGATTCTATGATGCCTAATAAGGGTCGAGCTGCGATTGAAAGTTTTCCCACACTCACTGCATTCATAGGGTCTCACACCAGTGTGGATTTTCTGATGTTCAGAAAGGGCTGAGCTGGTAGTGAAGCTTTTTACACACACATTGCATTCATAGGGCCTCTCGCCTGTGTGGATTCTCTGATGTTGGAAAAGGGCTGAGTTGGTAGTGAAGCTTTTCCCACACTCATTGCATTTATAGGGCCTCTCCCCTGTGTGGATTCTCTGATGTTCAGAAAGGGCTGAGCTGGTAATGAAGCTTTTCCCACACTCACCGCATTCATAGGGCCTCTCCCCTGTGTGGATTCTCTGATGTTCAGAAAGGGCTGAGCTCGTAGTGAAGCTTTTCCTACACTCGCTGCATTTATAAGGCCTCTCCCCTGTGTGGATTCTCTGATGCCTAATAAGGTGTGAACTGTTATGGAAGATTTTTCCACACTCACTGCATTCACAGGGTTTCTCACCTGTGTGTATTCTTCGATGCTTTGTAACGGCTGACTCATGATGTAAGTTTTTCCCACACTCAGTGCATGTATTGTTTCTCTTTCCCTTGAGGATTTCTTTCTGTGTTGTTGTTTCCTTCAGGTCCTTCTGAGTTCCCTGACATGAAATTAATTTTCCCACTTTCTCCCCTGGCTGGTTTTCTTGCTCTGTTTCTGGTCTGTGCTGAATCTCACAGGAGTTTCCCTGTTCAAGACTCTTCGACACATTCCTTTTTGGTCTTTGCGATAATGCTCTGTCTTTATCCATTTGTTCAACATTTTCCTGCTGAGAATTCTGCTCCTCTTTCTCACATACCATTGCATCACCTGCTGTGATAGAGACAGAAACCTCAAACAGGGATGGAAAGGGGAAGGCTAAATCAAAACAAATGCTGGAGGGAGGTCAAATAAAAATCAGGAACTAAACTCCCACAAACTCTTCCCCCAAATGTAGTAGTAGGATTTTATGTTGGTATTTTATATAATTTGGAATGAAGGATAATGAATAATTATGTAGCATGCATTAAGTGTATTGGTGTATGATCTGATCACATCCTGCCAGCCACCCTTTTTGAATAACAGAAAGGAATGGCGTAATGGGTAGAGATACATCAGCCAGAATCTGTGTCTGGACTAATTTCAAGGCAGTAGCAGACCTTTGAGAGTCACCAATTTGTTGTAGGTTTAGCATTTTAAAATAAGTAAAAGAATGCCATGGTTGTTTTCTTTTGCATTGCAATTTGATGTTCCTGTTCAAAATGTTCTGTGTAAATTAATTCTGTTTTGTGTGTGAATGAGGAATGTGTGTTTTAAGAGGTAAGTGTGAAGGTCATCGCTGAACCAGATGTATGAGGGAGGAACTGGAGACAGATCCAAGGATGCCAGAAGGCTGCAACACGCCCCTATTGAAGTGTCAGAGGAGGGCAGACTGACGACTCTAAAGATGAGACAGGTACCTATCAACGGGGACAAGACAGCTGTGATTGAAACCAGCCTGGGATAACTCCCTGAGGGACTTGATGAAAGAACAAGATAAAGGATAAGAAGGAGAGTTTAAGAAAACAAGCACTCGTCAAACAATTGATTACAACAAGACGGTGCAAAACTCATTGGTCTCAGTGAAGGAAAATCAGTATATAAACAGGGTGCCTTGTCATGAAACTTTGGCTTCGTCCTGCCAAGACCTCCCCAGAGCATCGTGTCATGACCAACAGAACCCAGCTCCTCCCTATCCATGATTAACCTTGCTGGCCGCTAGACTGATCCGGACTCTGGACTGGTAACTGTAACATTGACTGGCGGGACCGTGTGTTTGTGTGTGGTGTGACTAAATGCATATACTAATTGTTGTATCTTCAATAAATGCGGCATATTGCCGTTTCCAGTGAAAAAGATCCCATGTGCTTCTTAGAAGCATAACATTTTTGGTGGAGAATTGCGAAAGGGTGAAGACATGGACTGTGATTGTTGAACATATTGCTAAATATAGCTAAAAGGTTATACCATACATATAGAGTGATCAATCACTCAGGTGTGCACAACCTCATTCGCAGGAGATCCAGGCAATAGGGGGATGATTAGAGTCCTAGCTCCGACCCGTCTGTGGGGAAAAACTATACAGATAAGATATATACAAACTGTCTAGGTATATCCATCCTCGGCATGGGTGGCGAGCCCTATGGGCCCATGGCCTGGGCACCAGGAATATTCCTGGCCTGGAGCCTGGCTCCAGTAATGTTTGGGACCCAGTCTCTCCCTCGGCCCTGCCTTCTGCCTCAAGGTCCTTCCTGTGCATCCCTTGGAACATTTAAAACAGCCCAGGGCCCCCACTCATAGTGCAGTGGAGCTGAGCGGCTTCCTCCCTGCTCACTCCACATGGCTGCGGCCCCTCCCTGCAGCCCCTGGGCAGGGTGGGTCTGTGTCCGGACCCAAGTGCCCCTGCAACCAATGGGAAGCTAAAGGGGCAGTGCTTGGGGGTAGCAGCACATGGAGACTCCCAGCCTGCCCTGCCTAGGAGCCCCAGGTAAGCGCTGCACCCTCCCAGGAGCCAGCACCGCCCCCCTGCCCACAAACTCCTTCCCAGAGCCTACACCCCCTCCCTCCACCCCCTCCCATCCCCAAACTCCCTCCCAGAGCCTGCACCCCCACCCCCTTCCCACACATCCCGTCCTGCCCTCAAACTCCCTCCAAGAGTCTGCACCCCTGACCCCTCCTGCACTCCCACCCCTTGCCCAAGCCCACAGCCTACACCCAAACTCCATTCCAGAGCCTGTACCCCCTCCCTCTGCACTCCCACATGTCTCCAAACTCCCTTCCAGAGCCTACACTCCACCCTAGCCCAGAGCTAGCCCCCAAACTCTGTCCAAGAGCCTGCACCCCTCACCCCCTCCTGCACACCCACCCCCTGCTCTAAGCGGGAGCCTGCACCCAGCATCTAAACTCCAACCCAGAGCCTGCAAACCAATCCCCTTCCCCATACACTCTCTCCTGCACTCAAACTCCCTCCCAGAGCCTGCACCTCCATCCCCAAGGCAGCACCCAAACTCATAGACTCATAGGTCAGAAGGGACCAATATGATCATCTAGTCTGACCTCCTGCACAAGGCAGGCCACAGAACCCTACCCATCCAATTTTATAACAACCCCTAACCCAGGACTGAGTTATTGAAATCCTCAAAATTGGTTTGAAGACCTCAAGCTGCAGAGAATCCACCAGCAAGCGACCCATGCCCCACGCTGCAGGGGAAGGTGAAAAACCTCCAGGGCCCCTGCCAATCCGCCCTGGAGGAAAATTCCTTCCCGACCCCAAATATGGCAATCAGCTAAACCCTGAGCATGTGGGCAAGACTCACCAGCCTGCACTCCAGACCCCACCCCCCACTCAAAATTCCTTCCAGGGCCCAGTCTCTCACCTGTCCTGCACTCTAATTCCCCTGCCCCAGCCCAGGGCCTGCACCCTAGACCTCCTCCCCCCACCCAAACTCCCTCCCAGAGCCTTAGGCAGGTGGGGGGGGCAGAGTTGGGGGGGGGACAGGTTCTGAGCACCACCAAAATTTCTATAAACCTGCCACCCCTGACCCCCGGTCGTACAAGTGCTGGGCCATAAGAAGGAAGGTTAGAGTCGTCGCTCCTACCCAGCTTTCGGGGGAAAATTGCATAGGTGAATATACTCTCGGTCACAGCAGGATAGAGCCCAAAGGGTAGAGGGCTTAGTGTTTCCCCCTCCTGCTCTATCAGGCACAGTTCTTTTCAGTGGGTATAGACTTTTGTGTTTTGTAAGTCCCAGCATGGGTATGGAAAAGTTATAAAAATAAAATATTTTTTTAAAATGAATCCACTGGGAATTCAGATCCCTGGAACAATACTTGGAATGGTGAAATCTGAGTTGATGAAGGTGTCATTTGGGGAGATAAGCAAGCGATTTAAAAAAAAGAAAGTGAGAAGCTAACTCTGCAGAGGCTGGAGGGAATTAAGCAATTGAAAGTTGTAAAAATGAAAAGTGTTGTAGAAAGAGAACTCTTGGTTTCTTTGCAGCCATTCTGCAAGGAAAATGGGCCCTTTTCCAAAGGAATGTCTGTAAATAAGCCAGGCAAAGAGACAATCTGATTTAAATCATTTGACTATGAACAATTCAGTCAAATTTGCTAAAAGAACATAAGGGGTTTCTATTGGAACTTAACTGCCCCCAAATGTATACAAATGTAATCTATGTACAGTTGTGCAAAAATTAAAGCAGTGTAAGGAACGTTAAAAAAAAGTGTGTACACAAATATATTGTGTAAATATGTCGAGTGTTTAGGACCTAAAGCAACACTCCGAGTTTGTAAAACTCTTGTTTTATAGGTTTAAGATGAATTGGTTTTATTTTTAAATAATACCACTACAATCCATTTCAATCTTTTATTCAAAGTTGCAAAACTGAGACACACTTTTTGCCAGACACACGTAACTAGTGTTGTTTGAGTTGATATTTAGCATTTAACCCTTAAGGTACCTTGATGCTTTATAAGTTCAATATCTTCAAAAGACCAAAGTAATGGCTGCAGCAGGGCAGTCAACATCAGGAGAATGGGAAAAAATCTGGATTTGTTTTTTGGTAACAAAATAGCAAATAGGAGCTGTAGTAAAAAAAAAAAAATTAAAAAAACACTGCCCCACACTGAGCCTTACAGTGGCTCTGTGTAATCAAACTGTTGCTTCGATAAGAGTTCATAAAAACTCTGAGCACAAAAGAAACAGTCACAGCTTAGGTAAAAATTAATATGGCTACTGTTATACAAGTTAAACTATGGAAGGAATGTGCATTTTCCCCAGAATATTTGCAGTGTCTATTATAGAAGGGGTTAAAAAATGCAAAAACACACCACACTACTTATTAGGGCTCCAGAGGGAGCTACAAGAGATTGTTTACTTTTTCAGATCACTGTGTGTTTTTGAACTCCTGCTTCTAAGTGAAAAGTAATCAAAACTCTGGTGGAAGTTGATTGTGTGCCTTTTAAGACAGAGCCTCTAAGCTGCTAATGGCTTTAAATCCAAAAGCAAGCCAAAAAGGTGTTAATGTAAATTACCTAACTGATAAAGGAAGAAAAACTGCCTATAAATTGTAGCACAAAGAAGTCAAACCAAAAGACAAGATGGGAATACAGGTAGATCAGAGGACGATAAGGGCACTCGAAGAAATGCCGGCCCCTACCGACGCCCACTCTTTAAGAATACTGCTAGAAGCACTCAGTCAATTCTCTTAGACCACATCTATAAATATGCTAAAATAACTCACCCATTGTGGAAACTGATAAAAAGACGACAAAATGGGAATGGGGAAGAGAGCAGGACTCCGCTTTAACCCTGCTAAAACCGAAGGCTCTCACAGCCCCAGCCCTGTGTTTCCCTGATGAATCACAGCCTTTTTAAAAAAAAACAGATGAATGTTTGGCAGCCAACAACATGGCGTTGGCTGCCACACTATTGCAGAATATTTAAAAAGGAAACCTTTAAATGGGGAAAAGGGGTCACTCATTAGAATCAAAATGGACAGGCCCTTCTGCCATGGCGGATTGGAAATGGGTGTGTGTTTCACAAATTAAACTGTTTACATAAATGTTTGAATTCTTTGCAGAAAAGGACATCCCGGAACCTGAGCACGAGGTGCTGCTTCACCCCTACAATTTTAATGCACAAAAAAATGAGACTCCAATGGAAGGTCTTTACCTGCTTTTGGGAACTTTTAGTGCCCAGATAATTACAGCAATTAAAAACAAAATGCAGCCCTCCTTATAAGCCAATAGTTAATAATTCACTCCCTGCCAACCAATCAGCCTGATATTAGCTCCCCAGAGGCAACAGCAAGGAAAGTAACCAACGCCCAGGCGGGGTGTCAATGCAGCAACAGCCATTGTCCAGCAGGGGAGCTATAGTGCAAAGACTCACCTAAATGAGGCCACACTAGGAGAACTGCTCAACATGCTTGGAGAGACTCAGAAATGCCCACCTGACTCTGAAGCAGAGCAGGGTAGGGGTAGGGGTGGTCAAAGCAAAGCAGGGTGTGGGGAGCAAAGCCACAAGGGAAGAAAGGACAGGATAAAAGGGAGAGACACAAGAGCTGTTTCTCTCTCTTCCCCCTACAGCTACAGACATCACCAACCACCAAGTGACTGAAGCACTGATCAAAGGAGAGAACCTGACTGAAAAGTAACCAGCCAGCCTGTGGTGAGACGTATCGAAGTTTGTAAAGACACTGAAAGTGTTAAGATGAGTTTAGAATGCATTTTGCTTGTATTTCATTTGGCCAAATCTGACTTGTTATGCTTTGATTTATAATCACCTAATCTCTCTTTATAGCTAATAAATCTCTGTTTATTCTACCTGAAGCTGTGTGTTTGGTTGGAAGTGAGTCAGAGGTTCCCGTTGGGATAACAAGCCGGGTACATATGAATTTATATAAATTTGTCAGTTTAACAAAATCTTGCATCATCTGGTGAGCATTACTGGACACTGCAAGATGGAAGTTCCTCCGGTTGTATCTGGGACCAGAGATATTGGCTAGTGTCATTCGCTTGCCAGTAGCTGGGAAAAGCTGACATGCCAGAGGCTGTGTATGAACACCCCAGGTGTGGGGGCTTTCACAGTAGACCAGAGTAAGGCTGGCTCCCAAAGCCAAGGACTGGGGAGGCAGAGCAGATCACCAGTCCAGATAACACCGGAGGGGAATGTCACATCAGTGTGTTGGATTAAAGTCTGGGGGGAAATTCCATTTGGAATAACAAGGCTGGTGCACGTCATTTTCCAGTGATGAAATCAAAAATGTAATAAGTGCTTGTGGTGGTCAGTAGCGTGCTGGATAGTGCAAGATGCAAATGACAATTTGTGTTCTCCTGTGTGTAATTCATGAATGGCTGACTAGCAGCACTAAGTACTGTGTGGCTGGAAGAGAGTTACATGCTGGAGACTGTGTTTACTAGCCAACAGGGGCTGTTCTCACAGTAAAACAGTGGAAAAGGCATCCCTAGGTTGGAAAACTGATTGGACGCAGCTGTTCAACAGTCCAGATTGTACTCTGGGTAATGTCACAGACACTCATTATAACAGAGCCTCTTACAACACAGAGAAGGTAAATTCATGTCCCAGAAAGTGAAGACTCTAGACAGAGGGCAAGTGTCCCTGAAACTGCTTCTTGCTGACAGAGGTCCAGAGACAATAAGAGAGTCCTGGGGAAGCTGGGAACCGTAAGCATGGGCTGGTGGGGTTCAGTGGGAAAAGGGAACAGGAAGGGCAGAGATATCACTGAAGGCAGGATCTCAGCAGTACTAGATCTCAGGATAGCACATATTGCAGCCCATTGGAAAACATAATCCCAACTATACAAATAAAATGATGGGGTCTAAATTAGTTTCCACTCAAGAGACAAATCTTGGAGTCATTGTGGAGAGTTCTTTGAAAACATCCACTCAATGTGCAGCGGCAGTCAAAGCAAACAGAATGTTGGGAATCATTATCTATCCCTCTCTAAATAACAGAGAAAATATCATATTGCCTTTATACAAATCCATAGTACACCCACATCTTGAATACTGAGTGCAGATGTCACCCCATCTCAAAAAGAGATATATTGGAATTGGAAAAGGTTCAGAATAGGGCAACCAAAATGATTAGGGGTATGGAACAGATTCCCTATGTGGAGAGATTAAAAAGACTGGGCCTTTTCAGCTTGGAAAAGCTGAAGATCTGTAAAGCGAAGAAGCGAAGATCTGTAAAATCAAGACTGCTGTGGAGAAAGTAACACAAGAACTGGGAGTCACCCAATGAAAGTAATAGACTGCAGACTTAAAACAATGCAAAGGAAGTATTTCTTCACACAACGTACAGTCAACCTGTTGAACTCTTTGCCAGAGGAAGTTGAAGGACCAAGACTATAACAGAGTTCAAAAAAAGAACGAGATAAATTCATGGAGAACAGGTCCATGAATAGCTATTAGCCAGGATGGACAGGGATGATGTCCCTAGCTACTGATTGCCAGAACCTGGGAATGGATGATAGGTGATAGATCACTTGTGGATTGCCTGTTCTGTTCATTCCCTATGGGACACCTGGCTTTGGCCACTATCAGAAGACAGGATACTGGGCTAGATGGACCTTTGATCTGATCCAGTGTGGCTCAATTTATGTACTAGGGAATATAGTGAGTCCAGTGTAATGGGAGGGAGTATGACAATCCCTGGCTGTGGAGAACACTGGGAAATTAGAAGCTATAATTCAAGAGCAACCGACTCTAATTAGTTTCATTATCAACCTAAGCCATTTTCCCATGCTGGTGTGAAATCCAGAATAGTGAGGAGTTGCATTTTCTGTAATCCTGGGTGAGATTCAGCGTTCTACTGCTGGAGCTCCATTGTCTGGATACCCTCAGCCAGCAGTCAAGGACGCTCTGAGTGTCTGTGTGATAAGTAACCCTGGACCAGCAGCTCTGACTCCAGCAGCCTGCTTGTTACACCCCAAGCACATTCCGGTTTGGGTGAAGAAGGCTCAGGGTTTAAGGGAAGGTCCTAACCCTAATCCTTTTTGACGTTATTGACAAGAATTGGGACCATATAGATCATGGTTGCAACCAAGATCCTGTAGTGGCACCAAATCTTATATAAAGGGGGACAACTGAGGTGTTTAAGACCAGGTTATGGTTTGCTGGTTATAATTATGCTATCTGTATGCATGTATCATTTTTGTATTTAAAGTTATGAATATTGGCTCTATACTGTCTGTATCTCAAACTTATGCTATGCTTCTGGATGAAATCCCAGACAAGTTGGCGTTAGCTCTGCCTAGCCTGCTTGATGGCCCATTAAGGAACGTCAGCTATATCACTGACCTATTGAGAGAAGGCAGAAACACTCTGAGACTCAGCAAAGTATGCAGGGACTTGCCCATGTGACTCCAGGCTCCATTTTGCTGTAATTTTCCACAGTAAGGACAAAGAGATGTCCTTACACCTGGAAGAGACTATAAAATGCAGCTGCCTCACCTCCACCTTGTCTTCAGTCCTGCTTCTTACCTCTGGAGGGACCTCTCTTTACAAACTGAAGCTCTGTACAAAGGACTGAATGACTCATCTCAGCTGTGGATGTTCTCCAGAGACTTGATATGAACCTGCAGTTCATTCTATCATTGCTACAAGCCTGAATCAAGAACCTTGCCATTACTGTATGTAATTGATTCCATTTAACCAATTCTAGCTCTCATCTATATCTTTTCTTTTTATATGAATAAACCTTTCAATTTTAGATTTTAAAGGATTGGCAACAGCGTGATTTGTAGATAAGATCTGATCTGTATACTGATCTAGATCTGAGGCTTGGTCCTTTGGGATCAAGAGAACTTTTTTCTTTTACTGAGGTATTGGTTTTCATAACCATTTGTCCCCATAACAAGTGGCACTGGTGGTGATACTAGGAAACTGGAGTGTCTAAGGGAACTTGGATGACTTGTGGCTAGCCAGTGGCGTAAAACCAAAGTCTTCCCTGTTTGGCTGGCTTGGTTTGCCTTAGAGGTGGAAAAACCCCAGACTTGGGCTGTAGTTGCCCTGCTTGAAGCAATTTGTCCTGAATTGGCACATTCAGTGGGGTCCTGCCAGAACCAGCATCGTTACACCCTTCTAACATCTGAAGGCACAGAAATCCTTACCCAGCGAGGTCACACTCTCATAGTTCTTCTGCATGATTTGTCTGTAGAGGGCTCCTAAGCAGGGTCCAGCATAGCCCACTCTTCTACACAGCCACTTCCTCGAAGGTCACTGGTCTCTGAAAGAGCAAGAGTCCCACACTCAGTACCTGCTTCCCCACTATTTGTGAGAGGAGCCCATCAAAGGGAAGCCCTGGGTGGTTTGCAGTCAGAGTCCCACCCCCACCCTGTTCAGAGCATCCTGGAAACACTAGGGTGAGGGGACGAAGAAAGTGCCCTTGTCTCTCCCAGCAGATCCATCACACACCTACTAGCCACAGACTGATACAGGAGATGGAGCCCCTAGCAGGGACCCAGGGAGAGCTCCTTGGTAGGAGAGCTTCCCTAAGCCTCTCTGGGTGAGGAGGGCAGGGGTGGAGGTTTCAGAACAGGCTTCAGTTAATTTCACATCATGATTCCCCCAGGCCTTTTCCCTGCAGACAGACTTCCTAGATTCTGCCATGCTGGAAAAATGCTTGATCGCTTTATTACAATGTAGACCTGCCCCTCCTAAAAGGCTAAGGCCACAGACGCATTTTTAATCTCCCTTCTCCCTCCCCACATCCTGTAATAAAGTCTAGAAAAAAGAAGAACTAAAGGAGTCACTTTCAACAATTCCCTTTGCCACTGACCCTACAGGAGCAACACCCCAGCAGGAGGGCTACGGGGTCAGGGACTGGGTTTTCCTCTGTCTGAGCCTCATCTTGTCCACAGGAAAGTGACTCTACCCAGGGTGCAGTAACATCTGTCCGGGCAGATTGGAGATCTTGAAATCTCTTTCAAAACTCTTCTCTCCCATGGCCCCTTTCAGTATCTCCTCTTCCCTGTCCCCTCTCCCTGCCCGTCTGGTAGGAAAGTCCCTATTCCTGGCTTGGTTGCTCCCCATGACTGGATTTGCTCCTGCACTTGCTAATGGTAGGAGAAATGACTAGGAGAGGTGAAGAGGGCACAGCTATTTGTGTAGAGTCATTTTAAAGACCCAACATTTTCCCTTGGCTTCTTCCAGTTACCTAGAGTCTGTGGCTCAGAATTTAGTATAAACAGGGCTCACGTCTGCCCCAGGGCTGGATAAAGTCATCAAGTGGGTGGGGCAGAGAAGCAGCTTTATTTAAAAGGTCACTTCCCAGCACAGAACTCTGCTGGGGGAGCAGCAGCTGCTAAGCCTGGTCTCCCAGATCACAATGGAGGCTGCAGCCTCTGACAGAGGAACCTGAATCCCAATATCCTGAGCAGAGAGGGACAGAGCATTTGAGCAGCTTCCCTCTTTTAGCTCTGTGGGGAGAGCAGCTAATGAGAGCCTCTCCTCACAGAGAGAATCTCATTCGCCCCACTGTCCATCTGGAGTCACTCCTTGACTTTCCATACAGTGAGTCTGGATTAACAATGGTCTCAATGAAACCAGATTTCAGAAAGAATGAGTCCAGAATGCTGCGGAAAAGACCACTGTGTAGCAGTGCTAACCCCCTTCCCACCTCCCTTACCGCCCAGATCTAGGACAAGGACTGGGGGGCACGAATATTCCCTATGGAACTGGACGTTCCTGCAGTTTTCAAGAGGGGAGAAGAGAAAAATCTGTGATTTCACCTCACAGTGTTTGATAAGTGGATTGAAAATTATCATGGTGAGTGGGCATTGCTGGGGGCTGCCAGGCAGTGCTTAGAGCCAGGATTCTGGCACAAACTGATCAGGGAGAAGGCTCATGGTTAGTAGCAGACCCCAGCCAGGGGCCCCAGACACCCCCACAAACCCAGCCAGGGTCCTGTCAGATATTCCCTACCACCCAGTCCCCAGAGTCCCTGGCCAAGGACCCCCGATACTCCTCAGAGCCCCAACCAGCCACAATGAGAGCTGGATACTGGTGAAATAGAGAGAAAATGGGGCACAACCGGGGGAGGGAACGTCTCAGGGATTTGAGGGAAAGGAGGTCACCCTGGATGTTGTTCGTTGCTCTCTAGAGAGAAGGGGGCAGGACGGGAGATGATGAGGGGTCCCCACGGGAGGGGGCAGCGGTAAATCCGAGGGGATCTCAGCCCCCCCATTCTCTCCCAGCTCCTCGGGGGGGGGGGGTCACCTGCTCTTCTCTTCTCCAGGCAATGTCCGGCTACACAGACATTTTCCATCAGCCCCTTTACCTTGTCTCCCCCCCTCCCAGCCCGGCCCCACCCCGGGCAGCCTTCGCCCAGCCCCACGCAAGGACCCCAGTGCGGACAGTCCCCTCCCCCGGGACCAACCGGGGGGCCGCAGGGCAGAGCCTGGCCGGGCCCGGGGGACGCTGGGCTCCTTCAGTGACAGCAGCTCAGAGTCATCCGCGGGCGCTGCCCCCCAGGGAGGAGATCCTGGCGCTGCGAGATGCCGGGTCCCCCCCACGCACACTGGGGCAGAGTCACCGCCCAGCCCCATCCCCCGGGCTCGTTCCGGTACCTGGAGGCTACAGCTCAGCAGCGGGGCGGGCACACCCCGGGGCGACCTCAGGGCGGCTCCAGCAGGACCAGGGCCTGGGCCGGGCACGGGGGCGGGTTAATGAGTCTCCCCAGCACAGACCTTCCTACTCCGCCCGCGCTCCCAAGTCACAATGGGGCACCAGTAGCGCGGCGTTCACCCAGCAGCTGATCACACTCCGCCCCTCCCCCGATCTGCGCATGCCCAGAGCCGGGAAACCAAAGCCGAACTACATCTCCCAGCCTGCCCCGGGGCCACGTCCGCCCTCTCTAGCCCGGTAAGGGAGGGTTTCAGCAGGGGAAACTGCGCATGCTCCTTGCGAGCCCCGGTGCGGGCGGGAGAACAAAGCTGCTGCTGCCCCGGTGTGAGCCGAGCCGGGCTGAGCAGCTGCTGCTCCTGGGTTTGTGCGGGGCGATCCGGCATTAACCTCTCCGTGCTCGGCCGGGGGGGGGCTTTCTCCAGCTGGGCCCCGCTCCCTAGTCAGCCCCGGGTTCTGCCCTCCCAGCCCCGGCCCGGAGCCCCCGGTGAGTGAGAGACCCCGGGGGGCGCTGGGGCCGGGCGGGAAAGTGACTCTCTGCCCCGGGGATCTGGGAGAAGCCTCGGAGCCGCCTCGGCCCCAGGGGAGCTGCAGCAGGATCCGCCCCGGCCCCGCTGGGATATGGGGGAGGAGCCTGGGGGGGGTCGAGCAGGGATGGGAGAAGCTGGGAATGGGGAGAGGGGGGTTTGAACTGTCTCTGAGCAGCCAAGAAATTCCCTGGGGGAAAGTGACGGGTGAGGGAAAGGGGGAGGGGAGTTAATTGGATCCTGCCCCTGTTTGTGCCATTTGCCTCTCACCCCCGATACAAATTCTCTCTAGTTTTGCCCCTTTTCTGGCTCAGCATCTCACACGAGGCTATAAAATCTGGGGGGATTTCCCCCCCACCCCGACTAGATTAACTTTTTGTGGCCCCAGTGCCAAATATATTTGTGGGCCCCCACTGGGGAAACAGGGCATATGATGGGGAGCGTTCTGCAGAGCGAGGGGCCGGTTGGGGGCAATGAGGCACAGTGCAATGACTGGCCCTACTCAGCCCAGCACAAGGACACTGTTTATAAACCCAAAACTGCTAGATGCACACTGCCCCCCCCACCCCTGTGCTGCCAGCGTGCCCCTTCCACACTGCCCCAGTGCCCTGCTTATAACAGCACCCCCTAACCCAGACACTTCCTGGGTCCCTCTGCCTAGCATCTCCTGCCTAGAGACCTTCTCACTGATCTCCCACCACAACTGCACAGCACCCTGCACACCATACTCCCTGCCCAGCTCCCCCACCCACAGATCGTCTACTGTCCAGCACCCCCTTCACAGTCCCACCATCACAGCTGTACAGTGAATATTCCTGAGAGAATTCTACATCAAATTCTGTGCATCATAATTTAAAATTGTTTTGTTTTACAATAAATAAATGTGGAAGCTCCACCATGGCAGTGGGGAGTACAAGCCACTGGCTGCATGGAGGTGGGCAAATACCCTGTAGCCTCCCTCAGCCCCCTGGGACAGGGATTTGACGGTGAGGCTGAATCTGACCCTGACACAGCAGGAGGATCAGGCCTGCCACAGAAACACCCTGGGGCCCTGCCAGATGTGAACAGGGAGGCAGCTGCTCCCTTGGTGGGAGGGGTTGCTCAGTGGTTTGAGCATGCGCCTGCTAAACCCAGGGTTGTGAGTTCAATCCTTGAGGGGGCCATTTGGGGAGCTGGGGTAAAAATCTGGGTAGTGGTCCTGCTTTGAGCAGGGGGTTGGACTAGATAACCTCTTGAGGTCCTTTCCAACCCTGATATTCTATGATTCTAAGTGCAGAGGGACTTAGTGTGGGGGTTTCCAGATAGGGGTAAGAGGGTTCTGTGGGGGGCAGTCTGAGTGCAGGCAGCTCAGTGTGGGATCTGGATGCACAGGGAGGTTCCAGGTGCAGGGACAATGGGAGTCTGCAAGGGGGACCAAGTGAAAGTGGTTGGAGCTTGGGGGGGGAGTTTGGGTGCAGGGGGTTCATTTGGGTGGGGGTCTAGGTGTAGGTGGTTGGGGCTTGATGGGGAGGGTGTCTGGTGGGAACTCAGCAGGGTGGTACAGATTCAGGGGAGGTGGGGCTTGTCAGGGTGAGGGTTTGATGGGCTTGCTTAACAGGGAGCCCCAGCTGCTCCCAAGGGGATCCACAGGCTGGGTCCCTGCTTCCTCTGTCCCAGGGATCAGTAACCTTTGGCCCACTAGGGGTAAGCCTCCTGATGGGCCAGTTTGTTTACTTGCCGTGTCCGCAGGTTGGCTGATTGTGGCTCCCACTTGCCGCGGTTTGCTGCTCCAGACCAATGGGGGCTGCTAGAAGTCACAGCCAGCACATCTCTTGGCCTGTGCCCTTCCCCAAGACCCCGCCCCTGCCTCTACTCTGCCTCCTCTCCCATGCAGGGAGCATGTTGTGGCTCTGCTCTTCCCCCTCCCTCCTGCTGGCAAACAACTGATCAGTGTCAGGGAGGGGGTAGGGCAGGAATGCAGCAAGCAATGAGAAGAGATAAGGGACGTGGAGCTTGGCTGCCCTACTGCAGCAGGAGCCTCAGTGCCAGCAGCACCAAGCTTCTGTCCTCTGCAGGAGAGAACAGGGAGCGGGGAAGATTGGGCCTGGCCAGGGCCCCCCCTGGAGTGTGGGAGTGGGGTCAGTGGTGCCATGATAAATCCGCTACTGCTTCTTTCCCCTCAGATGATCATCTCTCTCATATCTCCTGATGTCTCCCTGTTCTCTCCATAATTCTCAAATGTCAATTTAAAATTTCTCCAACGTGGGGGATTTTCCCACCCATTTTATCTGCAGCTATTTGCCCTTGTTAAGGTGGGAAATTGTTGTCCTGAGTCATTCCCCAAAACATGGCCGCCCCTGGAGTGGGGATGGGATAAGATGCCCGTTCTCTGCCTTGGCGGCGAAAGGAGGGTCACGTGTTCTCCATGGAGATTGCCCAGACCCTGGTTTCCCAATCCCAGTTGCTGCCCCAAACTGCCAACACAGTTGCCCCCAGTTACTAGTCGCCTGCCCATCCCCCACTGCTGTCCCCTTCCCTCATCCAGGGACCTTCCAACTCTAGCTCCCCCTCTCTTGCCCTCTTAAATCAGCTCCTTAAAGGGCTCCCTGCTGCTCATGTGAATGGTGGCAGAGGGGGGACCCATCGCTTTCTGTTCATGTATTGGACAGTCATATAAAATCCAGTCAAACAGTCCCCCTTTTCCACTGGTTAGTTAATAGCAAAATAAAATCCCCTCTGATCTCGGTGTATTTCTCTCATGTTATTAGTTGTGCAGTTTGTGACATGTATTCTCTGCAAATCTCAAAGACTGATATAAAATATCCTAAACATTTGACCCATTCTTTCTCTAGTTGTCTATTTCTAATTGAATATGTCCTGAGATTTTTCTTTGTCTGTCTAATTATAAAGTACTAAGAAAATCGCAGATTTACACCTTTTCTTAAATTATTGAAAATGGATAGAAAATGTTTGCAAATGTTGCCCATTTCCTCTGTATTCATTTATTTAATATTCATGTGAAACACACGGAGATTTTACCTTATATCAATAACTGATGTAAAATCCCTCTGATTTTCCATTTTCCTCTCTATAATTTGCAAAAATGGATCCAAAATCCCTCAGATTTCCACCCTCTCTCTTTCGTTTCTGAACATTGATCTCATATCTCAGGTTTTCCCTCTTTCTATGTCATAAAATGTCAATTAAAAGTCCTCTCAGAGCTGGGGCTGTTCCCCATGTTTCTAAATCCCCAGCAAATTCTCCTTACTTCAAGGGAACCTGTTGCCCTGAGTCGTTGTCCATCCTGGAGGTCGCAGGGGATTAAATTGTCCAGTGATCATCTTTCCCCTCTCCTTTGAGAATCTTTGCTGATGAAAGACCAGCCACATATTTAATACCCATCAAAACCAGAGGCCTCCCCCTGTTTGGGGGATCAGTGGCCCCCAGCTGGTAACAGGAAAGTTGGCTGGACCTTTTTCTTTTCTCTAGCTGGCACGGAATGAGGAGGTGACTTTGAGTGCAGTGTGGGTCCAGAAGTATCCCAAACCCCATGACAAACACTGTCAGGGGGAGTGTCTGTGGGGAGATTGCAGCTGGAGCTGAAGGGGCATTTTGATAGGGGGAGGCCTCTGGGTGGCTGGGCAGGGGTACTCTAGTCAGGTTGGTGGGTTCTGGAGATTTGAGGGTTCGGGGGTGGTTCTGATGTGCCCAGCCTTGAGGCCAAGGGTCCTGGAGCTGGGTATCGCTGGGGGCCTGGTGACTGCAGAACAGCGGGGGTGGGCGTCTCTTGAGGAGGCGGGACAGGGGGTTAGAGGGAGCCTGGTGCTGTGCCAGGGGCTCTGTCTGGGTTTCCTCTGCTGCTTCCTGGGATCACTGCCATGCCCAGTGCACAGAGCTTTGTGGGGGCGGGTGATCCCTGATGTTAGGTCAGGGGATGTGAGGCAAGCAGTGTGAGGGGTGCTGCTGTAAAGAATCAATGGGACCCTCTAGGGGGAGGAGGGAGTCTCAGGCAAACAGCAGGGCAGATCCTGGTGGAGGGCAGGTGGGGGTCCTAGGCAGACAGTGGGGGAATCCCAGGCAAGCAGGGAGGGACTGAGTTCCCAGTCAGGGGGATCCCATTGTGATGGTCCCTTGCTGCTGCGGACTTTTGGTGGGGGGAACCCTTTGGGATTCCCAACCTGACAGTGATGTCTGGTGGGGGTTCCCTGGCCGGTGGGACTCTGAGAGGTATCTGGGGTCCCTGGCCAGAGACTCTGGGGGCTAGGCACAGGGAATGTCTGATGGGACCATGACTGAGGGCCCCTGGATGAAGGCTCTGGGGGCTATTACTGACGATGTTCCTTCCATCTTATCAGCTTGTGCCAGAATCCTGGCTCCAGGCACTGCCCGGCATTCCCCAGCCACATGCCTGGTCACTATGATAACTTCCTATCCACTTATCAAACACTATGAGGTGAAATCACAGATTTTGCTTTTCTCCTCTCTTGAAAACTGCAGGAACTTCTGGTTCCCTTGGGAAAACTTGTTCCCCCAGTCTTTGTCCTACATCTAGGGGGTGAGGGAGGTCGGAGGGGAGTTAGCACTGTCACACAATGGTCTCTTGCACAGCATTCTGGACTCATTCTTTCTGAAATATGGTTTCATTGAGACCATTGTTAATCTAGAGTCATTGCATAGAGAGACAAGGAGTGACTGCAGATGGACAGTGGGGCAAATGAGATCAGCAGTTCTCCCTGTGAAGAGAGGCTCTCATTAGCTGCTCTCCCCAGAGAGCTAAAGGAGGGAAGCTGCTCAAATGCTCTGTCCCTCTCTCCTCAGAATATTGGGGTTCAGCTTCCTGGGTCAGACTCTACAGCCTCCATTGCAATCTGGGAGACCAGGCTTAGCTGCTGCTGCTTCCCCAGCAAGGGCTGTGTGCTGGGATGTGATCTTAATTAAAGCTGCTTCTCTACCTGGCCCAGGGGATGACTTCCTCCAGCTGGTACTAGCCCCCGAGGGCAGCCCTGGGCCCTGTTAATACTAAATTCTGAGCCAGAGACTCCAGGTAACTGAAAGACCTCAAGGAAAGTCTGGGGACTGGCATGAAAGTGATTCTGCACAAACAGCCCCTCCTCATTTCTCCTCCCATTAGCAATTGCTAGGAGAAAATCCAGCCATGGGAGAGCAAAGACCCCAGGAATGGAACTTTCCCAGATAGAGGGGCAGGGAGGAAGGAGAGACTGAAAGGGCAGTGGGAGAAATGAGTGGGGAGAGAGATTTCCAGCTCTCTAATCCACCCAGACACGTGTATTGCAGCATCCCTGGACAGAATCACTTTCCAGTGAACAAAAAAAATCAGAAGAAAAGCCAGTTCCTGACTCCATATTCCCCCTGCTGGGGTGTGGCTGCTGTGGGATCAGTTTCTGAGGGAATCCTGCACAGTGACTCCTTTGGTTCTGCTCCTTTCAAGCCTTGTGTTCCGAGACTTTGTTACGGGGTGAGGGGAGGGAGAAGGGAGGTTAAAAATCTCTCTGTGGGCTTAGAGATCAACCATTTTCCCAGGATGGCAGAATCTAGGATGTCAAGTATCAGAGGGGTAGCCATGTTAGTCTGGATCTGTAAAAGCAGCAAATAGTCCTGTGGCACCTTATAGACTAACAGATGTTTTGGAGCATGAGCTTTTGTGGGTGAATACTCACTTCGTCACATGCATCTGACGAAGTGGGTATTCACCCACGAAAGCTCATGCTCCAAAACATCTGTTAGTCTATAAGGTGCCACAGGACTCTTTCCTGCTTTTATAGAATCTAGGATGTCTGTCGTGATGTGAAACCCCCACAATTGCCCTTCTCACCCAGACAGGCTGCAGAATGATGTCCATGTTTCGCTCCAGATCATCCCATCCTCCCATGGGAGAAGAAAGAGAAATGGCAGCAGAGGAGCCTGTTCAGGTAGGGATTATTGGGGGTTGCTGGTGGGTTCCTGCAGGAGGGCGAGGGACAGTAAATATACCAGAGATGGGAAAGTTTGTGCAGTCTGGTTTGGAGGTTGGAGCGGGGCAGGAAATGCACAGGGTGGGGAAAGGAGGAGGATAGCTTGTGACAAACCTGCTGGGAGTTGTTTAATAAGTGGCCCAGATTCTAGGAACAGACCCATGAGATTAGGAGGTGGAAATACCATAATTTGTGAAACAGAAAATAACCCACCTACATGAGGCTAGGAAAACTGACCAGACTCCCAATGCTGGAGCCTGACCTGACTAACCAACAGCTGCTGTGAGATATGAAGGGGGCACCCACCAGTGAGGTTTAAGGTAGATTCCCCTCCCTTCATCTCCAGCTCCTCACAATGAAGAAGGTGTTGGGCTTCTACCAGGGAGCTATCCCTGGTCCCTGCTAAGGGTTCCATCTCCTGTATCAGTCTGTGGCTAGTAGGTGTGTGATGGATCTGCTGGGAGAGACAAGGGGCTCTTGCTTCATCCCCTTAACCTGGTGTTTGCAGGATGCTCTTGAGTGGGGCAGAGGTGGGACTCTGACTGCGATCCACCCAGAGCTTCCATTTGATTGGTTTCTCTCTCCCACAAATAGTGTGAGAGGGGCATCAGGTACTGAGTGTTGGACTCTTGCTCTTTCAGGGGCTGGTGACCTTCGAGGAGGTGGCTTTGTATTTCACCAGGGCAGAGTGGGCTCTGCTGGACTCTGCTCAGAGAGCCCTCTACAGAGATGTCATGCAGGAGAACTATGAGAATGTGACCTCGCTGGGTAAGGGTTCTTGTCCCCTCGGTTCTTGGAAGGGGAAATGGGTTCACGCCAGCCCCACAATGCCATCTCTGCTCTACCCTGTCTCTGCATCACCCCAATATGCCAGTGACACACACAATGCCACAGACCCTCCCCTGCTGCAGAACACTTTGGGAACAGCACAGGAGCAGTATCGCACAGTGTCAAATCACCTGTTTGCTCAAGTAAACTACTTTGAGATGGGGCGACTACATCTGCATGCAGTGTTATACTCCTACAAAGCGCACAGGATCTTTATAGAGGAAGGTAAATACACAGCATTTATTGAGAATAAAACAGTTAGCATACGCTTTTTAGTCTCTCTGTCTCTCTCTCATACACACACAAACTCTCTCTCTCTCTCTCTCTCTCTCGTCCTCCCTCCCTGCTGCCAGTGATGTTCATAGTTACCAGTCTGTTGTAGCTCCAGTCAATCTAATGGCCAGTTAGATTAAGCATGAGTGTGGAGCTTGGCTCCTGTTGGTCACGATCCAACACTCCTGGAACATGGCAAGACAAACCCAAAGTCCCATGGCTGAGCAGCCTGGTTCTTCTAGGTTTTTTCCCTTTGTTGAAGTCTATGGATTTTGCTGTCAGTTTGTGATCAGTTATTTCTTAATTGGTGATTGTAATTCCAATACACCTCCGAGAGGGTCATCCTGTCCTTTGTTCCGATTTAATCAGTTGTTCTCAGGGGTGCCAGCCTTTACCTCAGGGTCATCAATCTGCCCTTCATTATGGATGCACGTTGATGATTCTTTGATGTCCTTTAAGTCTCTTTACTTCCTCTTCCTTGACTCTGGCTCTAACAATGGCCTTTACACCTTATCTTTTCCTGATGCATACATCCTCATTCACATAAACAGACTGAGAATACAAACAGTAGTATTTTATATCGAGCAAAAAGGCATTGTAGATTAAACCTTGCCTTCAATCTTTCTCTAATCTACTTAACATAGACAATAGAGAATCCTGTCTCTGAGGGTATGGCTACACTTGAAATTTCAAAGCGCTGCCGCGGCAGCGCTGCGAAGTGTGAGTGTGGTCGGAGCGCCAGCGCTGGGAGAGAGCTCTCCCAGTGCTGCACATAAACCACATCCCTTATGGGTGTAGCTTGCAGCGCTGCGGCACTGATTACACTGAGGCTTTATCTTGCAGCGCTCGGGGGTGTTTTTTCACACCCCTGAGCGCGAAAGTTGCAGCGCTGTAAAGTGCCATTATAGCCAAGCCCTTACTTACTAAACCTTAAAACAAAGAAATGTATATATATAACTAGAGTACCTAATTTGTAATTCATATAGGAAACCATAGTAGACATAAATTTATCCTAAAACAAAAGGTGACTATAATAAGTCAGAAAGATTGTTCTGGTCTGTCATTCTTTTCTGCTATTCAAAAAGGCTGGCTGACAGGATGAAATCAAATCATACATTAATTCTCACAGTACATTATAAAATCCAGCTCCTACAGCCATATTCAAGATGTAGGCGTACCATGGCTTATATAGAGGCAATATGATATTTTCTGTTTTGTTATCTATCACATTCTTAATGATTCCCAACATTCTGTTTGCTTTTTTGGCTGCCGCTGCACATTGATTGGATATTTTCAGAGAAATATCCATGACGACTCCAAGATCTCTCTTGAGTGGAAACAGCTAATTTAGACCCCATCATTTTATACAGGGGCGGCTCTAGGCACCAGCAAAGCAAGCACATGCTTGGGGAAGCCCATTTACAGGGGCGGCAGGGATCCAGTCTGAGAGCTGAGGACCAACGGGAGGCTCTGGGAGCTGTAGTTCCTTGGTTAGCTCTCTGCCTATAGAGCCAGCCCTGGAGCAGGGAAACTACTACATTTCCCAGCATTCCCTTGGCCACTACCAACTGGAAAGGAAGGCGTGGGACCTCATGCGGCAGCATGCTGTGAGTGCTGTGAATGGTAGGGAGACCATATTTTAACATTCAAAAAACAGGACACTCCAGGGGGAGGGAAGCCCCCCTCTGCCACCATCCGCTCCTTCTGACTGCCCCCCACAGATACTCCAACCCCCCCTGTCCCCTGATCACCCTCTCCCAGGACCCCTGCCCCTTGGGACCTCACCCTCTATCTAAGCCTCCCTTGTCCCTAACTGCCCCATCCTGAGACTCCCCCACAACTTCCCCCTTAGGACCCCACCCCCTACCTGTCCCCTGACAAACCCCTGGGACTCCCATACCTATCCAACTACTGCCTTCCCTTGACTGCGCTCCAAACCCCTGACCCATCTAACCCCCCTTCTCCCTGCCCTTGACTGTCCCCCCGAACTTCCGCCCCATCCAACCCCGCCCTGCTCCCTGTCCCTTGACTCCCTCCCAGAACCCCCCACCCTTTCTCCAACACCCCAGCCCTCTTACTGTGGCACTCAGACCAGCATGCTGTATACATGTTGCTGTGCTCCCCCGTGGAACCCACAGCCCCCCCCCCAACACACACACACCCAGCACCTGCCTTCCAGATTTGAACACCTCAAAATTCAGGAGTACTCATGCTCAGTTTGGGCAGCTGTTATTTCATTTCTCCCAAATCAAATACACTGATCCACTGTAACTTGCTGTAGAAAAGTAGGATAAAATTGAGCAGGAAATGCTTCCCAGTGGTTATTAGGACTGGAATTGCTATTTTCAACAGCCATTGCCTTTTTTGTTTGTTTGTTTGTTTAAAAGGAAGACAGTGATATTGCATTGGCAAATTCCCCATAGAAACAAAGAGTGGAACAAAAGAATAATAAAGGCACCTCAGCTTTTCCTCATTTATGGAGGATAATCTTATAATATGCATCCAGATAGCCTCCAATCACACAAGCTGAAAATTGTTCCACTTTACTTCAGCTCTGTAATCATATGGGAACCAATCCTGTCCGTTGTTTTGTGCACATCCAAAATTCCTGCTGAATGACCCACCCTGAGAGCGAGTTACCAGTGACCAAGGGCTGCGACGGAAGGAGGGTGCGGGTGGGGGTCTGGGGAGCCCAGGGCTGGGGCGGCAGGGGTATGCGAGGGGGAGCCCAGGGCTGAGACAGGGGGCAGCGAAATTTTTTTTTTGCTTGGGGCAGCAAAAAACCTAGAGCCGGCCCTGATTTTATATGTATAGTTGGGATTATGTTTTCCAATGGGCTGCAATATGTGCTGTCTGACATCTAGTACTGCTGAGATCCTGCATTCAGTGATATCCCTGCCCTTCCTGTTTCCTTTCTCCACTGAACCCCACCAGCCCATGCTTACTGTTTCCAGCTTCCCCAGGACTCTCTTTGTCTCTGGACCCCTTTGTCAGCAAGAATCAGTGCCAGGGAGACTTGCCCTCTGTCTGGATTTCTGGGACATGGATTTATTTTCTCTGTTTTAGGAGCCTCTTTGAAATTGAGTGTGTGTGACATTAACCACAGTGCAATATGGACTGCAGAACAGCTGTGTCCCCTAAGCTTCCCAAACAGCTTTACACTGTTTTATTGTGAAAGCAGCCACTCCTGGGCAGTTAACACACAGTCTCCAGCATGTAACTCGCTCCCAGCTACACAGTATTGAGTGCTGCTAGTCAGCGACTCACGAATTACAGTGCGGCGCAGGAAAACCCCAGAAAATTCTCTGGTCCCAGACTTCCCCCAGAAATGTGCATCTTTCCCTGTCCAGCACACTACTGAACAATGCAAGCTCGTATGAAGTCTGTCATTTCATCAGTGGAAAATGACATGCACCAACCTTCTTATCCCATGTAGATGAGTGGACTCACCCCTGGGGTGCCTCTTGCTGGTGACTTCTGGGAATTAGCTCATTCCAGCTCCGGAGCATGCTCTGCAGGCTGATGATTCGCCTATCCTCTGGCCCCTGTGTCCCTCTCGGGACCTGGTGCCCCTTTTACCTGGGATGCTGCCCCCTGGCAGTAACCCCTCAGTCTTAGGGTCTCCCCTCCCTGAGGAACCCCCACCCATTATTCCCACCTCGCCTCAGTATATAGCTACTGCCAATCATCATCTAGCCCCATGCTCTGGGACAGACTGCAGTATCAGCCTACTCATCACTGGCAAGGAGGGTTTGGACCTGCTGCCTTTGCCTACCCCTGGGCTGCCCTCTGCAACCCTCTGTACCTATTGCCTTCTGCTAAGACACAGCCTGGGGCTTTCCAGGCTGGAGCTCCTCAGCTCCTCTGCCTTTCCCCAGCCCTGCTCCACTCAGGTACTGTCTCTAGCTTCCTGCAGCCAGGCCCATCTCCCTCTACAAATAGAGAGAGACTCTATCTGCCCCTGGTTTCTCTGCCGTTATAGGGCCAGATGAGTCTGTTTGGGGTGTGGCCCCAACTACAGCCACTTCCCCCAATCAGCCCAGCCTAAAAGCTGCTTTCTCTAGCCACAGCCCCCTCCCAGGGCTGTTTTTAACCCTGCAGGACAGGAGCGGGGGGTTCACCCTGCTACATCTCAAATGGAGTTTCCAACACACTTTAATCCAAACACACTAGTTGGATAAAACAAGATTGTTAACTACCAAAAAAAAGATTTTAAGTGACTACAGATATTGAGGCATAAAAGTCAGAATTGTTTACAAAAGAAATGCAAGATAAAACACAAACTAACATGTAAGTCAGGGATGGACAAACTGCAGTCTGCTGGCTTGTCGTGGTATAATTCCCCACTCTGAACTTTAGCATCCGAAACATGGGGTACCAGCATGAATTCCTCTAAGCTCAATTACCAGCTTAGTACTTGTAGCGCTGCCACCAACCAGGAATTCCAGTGCCTGGTACACTCTGGTCCCCCCAAGACCTTGCCTGGGGACCCCCAAGACCCAGTCCCTCTGGATCTTAACACAAGGAAAGTAAACCCTTTCCCTCACCATTGCCTCTCCCAGGCTTCCCCTCCCTGGGTTACCCTGGAAGATTACTGTGATTCAGACTCCTTGAATCTTGAAACAGAGAGGAAAATTCACCTTCCCCTCTCCTTCTCTCTCCCCCTCCCAGACTCTCCCTGAGAGAAAAAGTAATCCTAACACAGAGAGAAAATTAACCTTTCTCTCCCCCTTCCCTCCTTTCTCCCCACCAATTCCCTGGTGAATCCAGACCCCATCCCCTGGGATCTCACACCAGAATAAAAAAAAAATCGGGTTCTTGAACAAGAAAAGCTTTTAATTAAAGAAAGAAAAAACAGTAAAAATTATCATTGTAAATTTAAGATGGAATATGTTACAGGGTCTTTCAGCTATAGACACTGGGAATACCCTCCCAGCCTAAGTATACAAGTACAAATTAAAATCCTTTCAGCAAAATACAAATTTGAACTCCTCCCAGCCAAATACACATTTGCAAATAAAGAAAACAAACATAAGCCTAACTTGCCTTATCTACCTAGTACTCACTATTCTGAGCACATAAGAGCCTGTATCAGAGACATTGGAGAGAAACCTGATTGCACGTCTGGTCGCTCTCAGAACCCAGAGAGAACAACAACCAAACACTAATAGCACACACAAAAACTTCCCTCCCTCAAGATTTGAAAGTATCGTGTCCCCTGATTGGTCCTCTGGTCAGGTGAGAGCCAGGCTCAGTGAACTTGTTAACCCTTTACAGGCAAAAGAGACATGAAGTACTCCTGTTCTATTAACCCTTAACTGTCTATTTATGACAAGGCTACATCCAGCCTGTGCGCCCATCCTGCCTTGCCCCTGAGCTCCCAGCTGGGGAGCTCCCCCTTCCTTGTCCCTGCTGTCCCCCTGCAGCCTCATCACGCTGTGCCACCAGCACTCTGGCCCGCTGCTCCTCGTCAGCGCTGCAGTGGTAGTGCTGCAAGCTCTTACCGCTCTGAGCAGCATGGTAAGGGGGCCGGTCTGCGTGCTCCTGAGGGACCTCGTGTCTAGCTCCAGCGAGCTGCGTGGCTATGGGAAGGGGGTCAGGGGATTGGATAAGGGGCAGGGAGCGGGGAGTGGTTGGGAGAGCGGTCGGGGATGGGGCATGAGGGGGTTGGATAGGCATGGGAGTCCTGGGGTCTGTCGGGGGTGAGGGTGTGGATATGGGTCAGGGCAGTCAGGGGACAGGAAGCAGGAGGGGTTGGGTAGGGTCCTGGGTGAGGGCAGTTAGGGTGGGGAGTCTTCGGAGAGGGCGGTCAGGGGATAAGGAGCAGGGGGTTGGATTGCTTAGGGATTCTGAGGAGGGCAATCGAGGCAGTAAGTGGGAGATGGCGTGGCTGCGGGAGAGGAGCTAGGCTAGGAGCTCACGGACCAGGCAGGATGGTCCTGCGGGCAGAATGTGGCCTGTGGGCCGTAGTTTGCCCACCCCTGATAAGGGGATAAACCTATTGAGTCAGCAAGACATGCAGGGGTATGTCTGTGTACTGGGAACTCCGAGGCTTTTCCATGCCATGTGCTGTGAAGCTTGTGTTTGGGACACAGGAGTACAAGCCACATGGCAAAAGGAATATAAAGGACAGCTGCATCATCTCCATTTTGTCTTCAATCCCTCTTCCTACATCTGGAGCAACTTCTCTACAAACTGAAACCTTGAACAAAGGACTGAATGACCCATCCAAGCTGTGGGTGTGTCCCAGATGGACTTTCAAGCCAGCAACTCACCAATACTGCTAAGAACCTGATGTATAGATTTCTGAATGCATCTCGCTGCTTTCTCATTAAACAACTTTTTTTGTGTCGTGTCTTGTCTTTCCATGTTAAAGGATTGTCTGGCAGTGTGGTATTTTGGGTAAGATCCAAACCTACAGTGATTTTGTAATGTGGCTGACCCTTTGGGGTCAGGAAAACATTTTGTATGTAAGCAGAGTTTTTAAGTAACCCCTCACTGTACTGGACCTAGGTGCTGATTGGGAGTCAGAGAACTGGAATGCAATAAAGAGGGCCGCGTGATTTGTTTTTTCAGGTTCTCAATAATCAGTGTGGGGGATCAGAAGCACAGTTTGTGACTGGTCAGTGAGTTTAACTTCAGTGTTAACCACCAGTTTTGAGAGCAGCTGCTCTCCCTTTTTCAGCCTGCCCTGACCTTGGCATTTTCAGTGTGGACTGCCCCTGGCACACCAGGTAACACTAAGCACTGAAGTTAAATTAATAGAATGTGTTTTTTATGACAGTCTTATGAAATCAACTGAACTCCTTTGTTTTCCTTCATCTGAGCAGGGTTTCCAGTTTCCAAATCTGATGTGATCTCCCAACTGAAACAATGGGAAGAGCTGTTGGTCCCAGACCTCCAGTGTTCAGAGGAAAGAGAGATCCTGAGAGTTCTCTGCACAGGTGAGGAAACATTAAACCAACTCAGAATCTGTGAGTGCCTGAAGGAAGCATCTGGGACACCCTACAAAGCCCTTGGAAGGTCTCTCAGTTCATTATTGTCCCTAGCACAGATCATCTCCTCAGGGTAAATATAGCTCATGGCTTCCTATAGACCCTAGCAGACAGTAGCTTCCTCCCTTTCCCATGTGAATTTCGATGGGATGTGAAGGCCAAATTGATCCGCTCCTCTCTCCTATTTGGGGGAACAGTTTGGGGATGTTCAGTTTCTGATTTTTATTTGACCTTTATCCAGAACTTGTTTTGGTTTGACCTTCCCCTTTCTATCCCTATTTGAGGTTTCTGTCTCTATTGTGGCAGGTGATGCAATGGCATGTGAGAAAGAGGAGCAGAATTCTCAGCAGGAAAATGTTGAGCAAGTGGATAAGCACAGAGCATTATTGCAAAGATTGGAAAGGAATGTGTCCAGGAGTCATGAGCAGAGAAAATCCCGTGAGATTCCAGGAAGACCAGAAAGAGAGCAGGGAAAGCAGCCAGGGGAGAAAGTGGGAAGATTTATTTCCTGTCAGGAAACTCAGAAGGACCTCAAGGAAACCACAACACAGCAGGAAATCCTCATGGGAAAGAGAAAAAATACATGCACTGAGTGTGGAAAAAACTTATGTGATTACTCCAGCCTTATAAAGCATCAGAGAATCCACACGGGAGAGGCCCTATGAATGCATTGAGTGTGGGAAAACCTTCAAACGCAGCTCAGCCCTTTCTGAACATCAGAGAATCCACACTGGGGAGAGGCCTTATGAATGCAGTGTGTGTGGGAAAAGCTTCACGAGCAGCTCAGGCCTTTCTAAACATCAGAGAATCCACACAGGAGCGAGGCCGTATGAATGCAGTGAGTGTGGGAAAACCTTCAATTGCAGTTCGCACCTTATTAGGCATGAGAGAATCCACACAGGGGTGAGGCCCTATGAATGTAGTGAGTGTGGAAAATGCTCCACTAACATCTCAGACCTTTCTAAACATCAGAGAATCCACACAGGAGAGAGGCCCTATGAATGCAGTGAGTGTGGGAAAAGCTTCACTAGCAGCTCAGGCCTTTCTGAACATCAGAGAATCCACACAGGGAAGAGGCCCTATGAATGCCGTGAGTGTGGGAACACCTTCAATCGCAGTTCGCACCTTATTAGACACCAGAAAATCCACACAGGGGAGAGGCCCTATCAATGCAATGAGTGTGGGAACACCTTCAATCGCAGTTCGCACCTTATTAGGCATCAGGGAATCCACACAGGGGAGAGGCCCTATGAATGCAGTGAGTGTGGGAAAAGCTTCACTGACAGCTCAGGCCTTGCTGAACACCAGGGAATCCACACAGGGAAGAGGCCCTATGAATGCAGTGAGTGTGGGAAAATTTTCACTTACAGATCAGGCCTTTTTCTCCATCAGAAAATCCACACAGGAGAGAGGCCCTATGAATGCAGTGAGTGTGGGAAAACCTTCAATCGCAGTTCACACCTTATTAGGCATGAGAGAATCCACAGAGGGGAGAGGCCTTATGAATGCAGTGAGTGTGAGAAAAGCTTCACCAGCAGCTCAGGCCTTTCTAAACATCAGAGAATCCACACGGGAGAGGCTCTATGAATGCAGTGTGGGAAAACCTTCTCTTGACGTTTAGCCCATGTTAGACATCAGAAAATCTGCAAGGGAGATGAACATCATAAAAACCTCTAGGGCTATCCATACTTTTTTTTCTTTAATAATTTTCCTGATTCCCACATAGTAACTTTTAAAGTTTTTTTTAACTGTTTGCTGCACTGTTATCCCTCAGCTTGACCAGATGAGTGGCCCATTTTTGCCTTTTGCAGTTTGCCCTGTTTTGAGGTGGACTCATTTGTCCTTTCTATCAACTCCAGTATCCCATGAGTAATTCGAGCGTACCCTTCGTTTCTGGAACTGGGGAGCATCACATTTGTACTGTTCCTCCTATTGCAAATTTATTGTTAGTCACCAATGATACAGATTGTATCATTGCCAGTTGTTCTCGCGTTGCTCTGGGTTGTGCTGAAGAGCAGATATATTGAGAATTTTTCAAATTATATTTAAATGAAGAGGAACAGGGGCAGGAAAAAGTGTCATTTCAGCCTCTGTGGCACTGGAAGGCGATGCGGAGACTCAGAGATTCCCTCCTTCCCCATCACTGCAGAACTGTTACCTTTTCTCTGAGCCATGCAGAGGTTATCTTCATCACATTCTATCTCTTCACTTCTCAGAGTGTCATGTGAGGAAGCGTTCTCAGTTATCTGTGTTTGGAGATAATGCTTTCACTTCTTTAATCTTATATCAGAGTCACTATGACTGGAGATGAAAGTGTCAAAGACCTGGAAGGGGAATTCAGATGGATCCGAAACACAGTGTGATCATTTGGAGTTTAAATCCCAGGTTCCATCTATTGGTAAAGCCACTTCTGGCAAGGTGCCTGGTTTTGTCCTCCATTATGGGTATACTAGGATACTAAACATGTTGTAAATAACATAACTGAGTATTGAGAGAATGCTGAGTGAAGTATGTTTGAATGGATCAGAGAAGAATGTGATGGGAGAATCTCTTGTCCTGATTCTGAATAATCAGATATAACCTGCTCTGGAATTTCACTTCACACTTTCATTTTCATGTATTGTGTCTCTCTGTGATGTGGGTTTCTATTTTTCCTGAAGGCTGTTTGGTTACCCAATTTGATATTAGTTCAGTTTGATAGGATGTAGCTCAGATTTACTGAAGAATTTAAGACAAATGGCTATTTGCTAAAGTCATCATTTCTCACTTCAGCTTTGCTTTTTCCCCATCCCTGCATGATGACATGGAGAAAGTTTGAAGGGAGGGATAGCTCAGTGGTTTGAGCATTGGTCTGCTAAACCCAGGGTTGTGAGTTCAGTCCTTGAGGGGGCCATTTAGGGATTAGAGCAAAAATCTTTCTGGGGATTGGTCCTGCTTTGAGCAGAGAGTTGGACTAAATGGTCCCCTGAGGTCCCTTCCAACCCTCATATTCTATGAAGTGCAGTTCTGTCAACAGGAGAGAAGTCTCCAATTTACTGGACAGGCTAACAAAGAAACAGCAGTGATTTAAAATCTTTACTCAGAAATGGTGAACAACAGCAGAACCCCAGCTAAGTGTAGGAAATGCGTATGATCACAGTGTAGTTCAATTGTTTAAGTCAATGTTGTCTCAGGTGATCTGGGGAGAGAATTCCATGGTAAGTGATTTTGAGCTAAGCAAAATGCCTATGTATTTGGTTCCAAAGCCTTTGTAACCCAGGTCCTACAGAAGATCTCTCCTAACTAATCCTATGGTATGGGAGAAGCAGATGTTGAGGAAATAGAAGTGGGGTTTTTGTTGAATTTATCCTTTGTAGGTGCTAAAAATGTCTATCAAATCAGTTTTGGAAATCTAATAGCTGCAGAAAAATAGCTATTTTTTAATAGAAACTCAGCTCTGGTAACTAATGGAGATTGTGATCCAGCCCTGTTTCCAGTCCATTGCCTGGAACTGTGCCACCAAATTAAAGAAAAGCTGGGCATGTTTTGGGAAGCCATTCCTCACTAACACTGCTGAGATTTTGAGTGGTTTTGTAAAGGATTCTACTTCAGAGAAGTGTAAATTTACCCTAACCGAGGCCAAGGATTTGGAAAGAACTGGGATGGAAGGAGTCCACACCCAGTTCTTGGTTTCCACTGCAGTAAAGGAAGCTATGGTGACCAATGACCCAAGGAAAATTGTTTTTACAACTCCATTTCCTAGTTCAGTGTCACTGATGACAGTTCCAAAGGATGCCAGGTTACATTGGATCCAAATAGTGAAGGATGATTGTTCTCAAAGAGAGAGTGCTTGATAGGACAGTCCTTCCCCATGGATCCCAAACTGGCTGCCTGATTGCGTAACAAGGGCTTTCAGGCTGTAGAAATGATGGTAACCAATGAGGCAACAAATGTGTCAGGCTCCAATTTCAGACTTCCGAATACACGCAGGTTGAGTCCTGATTCTATGGTTTTGTGTCTGCCTCTATGGTTACACAATAAAACTGATGTTGACACAGCTGCATAATGTTGCTGCACTGCTGTAGCACTGCTATTATTGATGCTCTAAGCCAATGAGATAAATTTGTGCCATCAGACTTCATTATTCCAGCCCCCGCAAGTAGCAGTGGCTGTGTTGGCAGGGGAAGCTCTCCTGCTGACATAGCACTATCTACACAGGGGTTTAGGGCTGTGTAACTCCATTTCTCAGTGGTGTGGATTTTTCACACCACTGAGATATATAGTTATATTGATAAATGTCTTTAGTGTAGACCAGACCTTAGTTTTCTCTTGTTTTATGCAATTACATCACTTTTCTCCCTCCTACTACTTTGAATGACTAAAAAGTGCGACGAGAAGTATTTTTCCTCATGATGCAAACATTCCCACATGGGAGACCCCTTCCGCCAACACACATGGCAGAAGAACCAGAAATATATGAACTCTCATAAGTGTTGGGATCTACACTGGGACAAACCACAACTTGAGCCAAGGTTCAGTTGTTAGTAATGGGGATTAAAACTAACATGTATGACAGAAATTTGTGATTTTTGAATATATTATTGATACCAATGAAAATGGAATTATAGGTAAAGTTGTTGGTTAAAGAGTAAGAGACTGTGATAATCTGAATTATTTTGGAAAACTGAAAGTTGTCTTGTTTTTTGTTTTGCTAGTTATACAGGAAATGATGGCTAATCTTGAAAAGTTAATTTGATTTAATTTACCCCCTGAAGTGTAAGGAGTTCTGGTCGAAAACCTCACTCCAACGGTTGGGGTGGGAGAATGTGTGTGAGAAAGAGAATATTGGCCCAGTATAGATTTTAATTGTTTGTGTTTTCAAATAGAACTTATTTTGCTTAGTTTCAAAGTCAATCTCTATTAAAACGAAAGCTACTCGAGGAGATAAATTTTATAACTTTTTACCCACTTGGACTGTTAAGGGTCACTGTCTTCCCCACTTCTCTAATTTGCGAAGGAAAGACTTGACATCTGTCATATGATGTGTCCAGCATGTAGGAAAGTTGCACTTATCCACCATCAATATAAAGCAAAAGGCTGTAGTCCATTGCCTTTCAGGTCAGTAAGCTGTCTAAAGGCTGGTCTATGTTGAAAAGCTGTGTTGGCAGAGCCATATCTCTCGGGTGTGAATAGTCCTCTCCACTGAGAGAAGTAGTTAATGTGACCTGAGCCCCAGTGTAGACAGTGTTATGTTGTCAGAAGAATATTTCCAGTGTTTGAAGTGTAGACACAGCCTTAGACAGATTGATCCCCTCTGGGAAGCGAGTCATGACATCAATTCCAAATTTGACCCATTTCCCTGTATGTGAGAAAGTTACTAGTACGGAGGGCTGAGCCAGCTGTCCCATCACCTAGTTCCTCAACTGTGGGTATGGCTACACTTGAAATTTCAAAGCGCTGCCATGGCAGCGCTGCAGGAGTGCTGCCACGGCAGCACTGCAGGAGTGTGAGTGTAGTCAGAGCGCCAGCGCTGGGAGAGGTAAACCACATCCCTTACGGGTGTAGCTTGCAGCGCTGGGAGCTGCGCTCCCAGCGCTGCAGCACTGATTACACTGAGGCTTTACAGCGCTGTATCTTGCAGTGCTCAGGGGGGTGTTTTTTCACACCCCTGAGCGCGAAAGTTGCAGCGCTGTAAAGTGCCAGTGTAGCCATGGCCTGTAGCTACAGCTCTTAGTGCCCATCAATCCAAAGACTGAGAGAAATGGAGAGTTCCAACTATTGTCATTTTAGTATCTCATTGTTCCTCTCTCTGTTTTTTGTGCTGGCCTTTCCGTTATAGCAGGGTTTGACTGTATAGCTCAGTGCATGTGTGACAAAAACTCATTGGTGCCAATTGGCAAAAGGGTCACTATTATTCACAAGCGACTCCTGTCTCAAACTTGACAAACTCTCCACACCTAATACTCTGCTTTTATGGTATTTATCCAGGAAGCATAGCAGTGAGATCTCTACTGAAAGATTGAAAATTATTGGTGCTCCTAATTACTGCAAGAGGTGTGTACGGAGAGTAAGTTCATGGAAGATTATGCCCATATGGTGTGTTGTGAAAGTGAGTCACCCCAATCAAAGGTCTTGGTGGGGACGGCCCATTCAAGTGAGAGGGAATTGGCACCTGTTCTGTGCTAGCCAATTGTGTGATGTATTGCTCCATTGTCAACCTTTGCACCAACCCAGAAAAGCCAATGGAAAACCATCAAAGACAAACTATAGACATCAAAACCCTGTGGAAGTGACAAGGACAATATGAGAATGAGGCAATTGTCCTTTCTGTGAATAAAGACAAAAGACTGATTCAGTTCATAACAGGGTGGAGAAAAACACTCTGGGTCCATTCACCAAGGAGATTCCTAATGACCAGTGGTGTTTAATGAAAGGCAGGGTCCTGGCTCTTAGGGACTAGCAATCAGTGAAATTGACTGAAGTGTGAGGTGAGAATCTACTCTGATAGGAAAGGTAACTATTAAAATGTATAGGTTGCATTTTCTGATGTTGTTTAGTTGGTAACAGTTGGTTTCCATCACTTACATTTGTTTGTTTAATTCTCTAGCTGTTAAATAAATTTCTGCTTGTTCGATTAACTGTACTCAAGTGCTGTGTGAGATACAGTAGCAGTGGTCTACAGTAAAACTAGTAGCCTGGGATACTTCGGGAAGAGAGGATCTTGGAGTTCTCTGAGTATCAGGTGATCCGGGCTGGACCCCAGAGGAGCACACTTTGAAGGAACGCAGGGGTTAGGGTGGCTGCTGTAGCTCAGAGGTGGGTGCTTGAGTGCTGGACAGGCTGGGTGAGTTTGGTCACTAACATTCAGCTGCCAGATGCCACTTCTTTTGAGTGGGAGGTGGCAACAAGGAGATTCACAGTCCTCAACACCCTGAGAAGGGTCACAGTGTTCATCTATGCTGATTCACCTGTCAGATCCACACAGGGAAAGCTCCCTATAGCATAAAACTCTGCCCTATGAAATCATGGAACATGTGCTCTTTGCTTTGTGAAAGCATGTAAAGAATCCAAGCACTGGAGGATAGGGTTTGGGTCCAGAGTGACCTAGACAAATTGGAGGATTGGGCCAAAAGAAATCTGAGAAGGTTCAACAAGGAGAAGTGCAGAGTCCTGCACTTAGGACAGAAGAATCCCATGCACTGCTACAGACTGGGGACCGACTGAGTGAGGGGGCATTTGATAGCAGCCTTCAACTATCTGAAAGGGGGTTCCAAAAACGATGGAGCTAGGCTGTTCTCAGTGGTGGCAGATGACAGAACAAGGAGCAATGGTCTCAAGTTGCAGTGGGGGATGTCTAGGTTGTATATTAGGAAAAACTATTTCATTAGGAGGGGAGTGAAGCACTGGAATGGCTTAGCTAGGGAGGTGGTGGAATCTCCATCCTTAGTGGTTTTTAAGACCCGGCTTGACAAAGCCCTGGCTGGGATGATTTAGTAGGGGTTGGTCCTTCTTTGAGCAGGGGGTTGGACTAGATGACCTCCTGAGGTCTCTTCTGACCCTAATCTATGATTCTAAGTAGCTGCAAGTGGTCACAAAATTTTTTTTGTGTTCACACCTGTACAGATGCTGGGAATGGGCGATGGGATGGATCACTTGATGATTACCTGTTCTGTTCATTCCCTCTGAAGCACCTGGCATTGACCATTGTTGCAAGACAGGACACTGGGCTAGATGGACCATTGGTCTGGCCCAGTACAGCTGTTCTCATGTTTTGTGTACAAGAATGAGGCTCTTACAAAGCAGAAATGGGGGGGGGGCTCTAAATTCAAATCAGTTTTAGAGAGAGATGTGTTCCAACAGTGAGACTCAATGTATGGAAGAAACAAGCTATTCCCAGCTCCTTCCCCCAAGCCTCAGATGGGGATTAGCTGCGAACAGCTGCGGCTGCTGCTCTGAGGGGAGCGGTATAAGCTGTCTGCTTGTGGATGCAGCTCACCTGCTGGTTCACCTGGAGCAGATGGTGAGTTGCTGGGCAGGTATGCTGCACCGGCTGGGGTCTGAAATATGAACAGGGATCTAAGAACTCTACACTGGCCTCCAGCGGGAGTTGAGGATGCTGAGGCCGTGAAATCTCAGCATCACCGTCTTCAAGGTTCAAAGCTGCTTGGAGGTGGAGAGGAGGGGGGTGACTGCTGGACTTTCAGTGCATCCTCTTAACTATTCGCCCACAACAACCTGGCAGCCCCCACCTTTCTCATTGTTCTGTGGTTGTGTTCTCTGTGGAAAGGGGCTTCTAGGAACTGGTATTCCCAGTTGCATTAAAGAGTCATAAAAGAGAACAAAGAGTTAATGTCTTAGAAAAGTCTCTCTGTGTGTGTTGGATGGGTGGGAAGTTGTCCAGAAATCGGTTTGTCTCAGTCTCTTTGGGATTTCCTTCAGAAAAAGTTGAAGCAGAGAGCAAACCATCTCCTTTCTCTGAGGCTTGAAGTCAGGACTTTCAGATTATGAAACTAACACACTGACAACTGCACGAAGAAGACTTTGAAAGGCTTTTGGCTAAGTGCATGTAGGACCTTCCTACAGAAATGACTGGGGCAGGAAAGGAGCCTGGGTGTGCTGGAAGAAGCAGGGAGATCTGGTGCCCAGAGATCTTTCCTGGCAGCTTTCTCAGCACCAAACAAATCAACTCTCCCTGCCATTGAACAATCCACCTGGGACTAAGAGCAGCATTGTGAGCTATCTCCTTGCCACTTTTGCAAGGGTGGGCAGGCAGCCTGGAGGTCTTTCTAGAAGAGAATTGGGAACTGAGAAAAACCAGTGTGAAAATCAGTACCTCAGGTTTAGACTCATTTATAATATTAAATCTTGGATTCTAGTGTCACAATCAATACAGTTGCTTCAGCCTGATAGTTTCCCAAAGGGAAAACTTAACTTCTCTCCTAAGGGAGTGGAGAGAAAGCACTTTTCAGAATCAGAGAGACAAGGCGGGTGAGAGTAAGAGCTTGCAGAGGACCAGCCTCTGTTGGTGAAAGAGACAAGCTTTGGAGCTAACCTCGCACACTTCTTCAGTTCTATGTAGCCTGAAAAGTCATCTCATCCACAAACAGCAGTTAGAACATAAGAATAGCCACACTGAGCCAGACCAGTTCATCTAGCCCACTATCCCATCTTCTGAAAGTGGCCAATGCCAGGCACCCCAGAGGGAATGAACAGAACAGGTAACCATGAAGTGATCCCTCCCCTGTCACCTGTTGCCAGCCTCTAGCAAACAGAAGCTAGGGACACCATCCTGCCCCATCCTGGCTAATAGCCATTGATGGACCTATGCTCCATGCACTTCTCTAGTTCTGTCTTGAACCTTGTTCTAGTCTTGGCCTTCACAACACCCTCTAGCAAAGAGTTCCACAGGTTAACTACCTTATGTGAAGAAATATTTCCTTTTTTCATTTCAAACCTGCAGCCTATTCATTTCATTTGGTGACCCCTCCTAGTTCTTGTGTTGTGAGGAGTAAATAATACTCCCTTCCTTGGTCCTTTAAAAGATATTATGTGACCCCCCTCCTCCTTGTCTCTCATGTCCTGGGACCTACATGGATGCAACAACACCACAAACAACAAGGTTAAAAGTCAACGCACATGGGAGAAGTATCTTATGTTTCATTCCTTATGTCCTGGTCCCATCATGTAGCCATTTCCTTTTCTTCCTTTCTGTTAAGAGCTTTGGTGTTTTGCACAGAAACATTATTTCCCCAGGAGAGACCCAGGAGTGGGTGCTGCATTCCTGTGCCAAACAGTCACTAGAAGGGGACAGACAAAGGCCTTTAGGACAAGGCATCCGTCACTGCCTAAAAATCATCTCCCTCCTGCAGGTCACTGGCAGCCTGAATTTGTTCCTTATCCTCCCAGAGTCTGGAAAAATCTTCCCTGAGAAGGAAGGGAACAGCTTGTTTTAAAGATAAGGTTTGTGTTTGTTCCTGCTACATAGGGAGGGGCTGTGTCAGAGGATATGTGATCCAGGTCAGAACCAGCTACCAGAACAAATTGACCCTTTATGAGTGACTTCTCTGCCTACTCTGCAGTTTACACCCCTACCCACAGAAAGGGGTGGGATACAGCTCTGACTGAGAGGCCCCATAGGAGAAATTTCAGCCCAAAGACAAATTTGTGTGAATTGTTGTGTTGTGAAGATCCCCTTTCCCCTCCCCCCAAATCCCCAGAACTCTAGTGTCACCCCCATGGCACCAGCACAGGGAACCCAGTGAAGTGGGGTTACAGAATACAGGGGGGGAGACAGCAGGGAGAGAGGTGACAGAGAGTCTCTTTTTTTCTGTCTCTCTTCACTTTCTGTTCTTCTCTTCCAGGAATTGCAGTCACAGCAGGGGGAGCTTTGTCTCATTGTAAGGGATCCATGTCTGTCACAGAGGTGCTGGAAGAGACCGATTCTGTGACTTCCTGTGACCTCCGTGACCACGGCCCCCCAGGGGGAGGCGGCAAGTGGGGCAATTTGCCCAGGCCCCGGGCCCTGCAGGCCATGAGAATATATTATTCTATAGTATTGCAATTTTTTCTTATGGAAGGGGCCCTCGAAATTGCTTTGCCCCAGGCCCCCTGAATCCTCTGGGCAGCTCTCTCCATGACTTCTGCAGTGGCCATAGTGGCTGACTTCAGGGCCACCCAATCAACTGGCTCTGGGGACTGCCCAAGCAGAGGCCAATGCAGCTCGCTCTGGGAACAGCTTGACCTCAGCTCGGTGGCCCCCAGCAGCTGTCCTGGGGTGGCTGGAGAAGCAGTTGGTCCCTTGGGGCTCCCCCCTGTGTGGGGCAGTAGCTGGAGTGGCAGCGGCTCTCAGGGCTTCTCACCTGGTAGCTGGCGCTCATTGTCCATCAAATAAATCAAAACACCTCCACCTGCAAGTGGATTTAGCCCAGGACCCTCAGACTCAGCAGTTCTTACACCCCCCACTGAGCTCTCTCATCAGGTGTCCTAGTGCTGGAAGCCTCTTGTTTAGACCCTAAAATAGCATTTTTGCAGCAGGGGGCTGAAATTTTGGACTGGACTCTGTAGCTCCACCATTTTATTGAATTGCTTCAAAACAGCAAGTCAAGGAATTCTCCTAAGCGCCAGGCTCTCTTCCATGGAAACAGCTGTCCCTGCTCTCCAGGAGTCTGTACATTCCACCCAGCAAAGTACAAACCTGCTCCGCACTGAAGTGGGGTCAGACACTGATGGTAACACAAATACTTCAGACTATTAATCCAGGTCCCTTCCTTTCTTTAACCCAGGACATGCCAGTCACCTGTTAGCCATGGTGTTATCTTCACCTTCAAATACCTCCCAGGACATTGAACAGAGGGAGTGAAACCCCCTCCCCCAAATGGCTCCCTGGTAAGGAGTTGTACTGTACTTGCCCCGGAGACTGTCTGGTTTTATACTCACAGAGCTTTTTCTCTTCAAACCCCTTATCCCAATCTCTGGGCCAACCGCCACATTGCAGAGTTTAGAATTTATTCTCATCACCTTCGTATGGCACTTTGTATGTGAATTAGACAAACTAAGTGGGGGAAGCTCCATGGCTAATGAAAACTGATGCTCTGGGTGAGGTCTGAACTCATAACCCCAGCACTAGCCAGTTGTAGCCCTGGAGGCGCTTAATAGACAAGCTTGGGAAGTAGGTAGTTACCTGTGTCTGTAATTAACAATTTTGGTGGCCTAATTGAAAGGCTGATGGTTCAAACCCAGGTGAAGATAGAGGTGTTCTTTTTCAGTGATGAGAATCCAGTACATTTTAACAGGCAGGAAAACATCTCAATTCTGGTCTAGACTCATTGAGCAAGCATAAGTGGTGCTTTTGCCAGTTGCCTTGGTGGTATAGTGGTGTGCATAGCTGCCTTCTAAGCAGTTGACCTGGGTTGAAGTCCCAGCTAATGCAATTATATGATGTTTTCTCTTCTGGGAATTGGTTTAATTTCAGTCACATTGTATCAGTTTAGCAACAGAATGAGAGAATCAATGTCCTGCAAGTCATTAAACTCTCAGTGGAGGAAGAAAGGGGCAGGACTATACAATGAGCAGCTGAAGTCATCCTTGTATTACAATGTTTGGTTTATTTTTTTAAAAAAATTCCTTTACTTCCCTCTCCCTTTTAGACTCAGAGCCTTTAAGGTCAGAAGGGTCCAGTGGGATCATCCTGTTGGACCCACTGCACCTTGCAGGCCAAAAGACCCCACCCCTCACTCCTGTAATAGACCTGGGAGGGGAGGCAGCTCCATGCTCTGCCCCTACCCCAGGCAGCACATGGAGGCCTTCTGATCCTCTCTCCCAATGGATGTGCAGGCATGTGCCAGCAGCACTAAGGTGGCTCCCTGCCCATTCTATCTCCATCCCTCTGTGCCACTCTCAGAAGTGGCCAGCATGTCCCAGCATGTCTCTGGGGTGAAGAGAGTGTCTCCATGCACTGCCCCTATCCCGAGTACCAACTCCGCAGCTCCCATTGGCCAGGAACTGCAGCCAATGGGAGCTCTGGGGTCAGCGCCTGCAGGCAGCAGCACACGGAGAACCATTGGCACGGCCCACCTAGGACCTGCTGCCACAGGGTTGTGTGTACTGGTCACTTTGGGAGCTGCAGTGCCTGTGGTAAGCACCACCCCTCTTGCACCCTAACCCCCTCCCCCAGCCCAGAGCCCTCACCTCGCACCCAAATTTCCTCCCAGAGTTTTGCTTGTCTTCCTTTCACCCAGAACCATCCTTCTTCTCCTGGGCTGCAAGTAGCCATCCCTGGGAAGCCAAGAGGCAGGCACAGGATTCTACCTCCCAGCAGCTAACTGCACCTCCCCAGGCTTTACAGAACGAATGGTGCTCTACTAACCCCACTTAGCTGCACTGAGGCACTTAGCTTCTGCCCTGCCTTCCTCAGCTCAACTTTCCTCTTTTGTCCCATTTCTGCTTCACTTCCTCCTTTGGCAAGTCATGCAAAGGAGGCCAGCAGGAAGAGCCGGCCTCCATAGGCCAACCTCCAAAGGCAGAGGAGGCCAAGCCACAAGGCTCCAAAAGGTGACTGGCCAAGATCCTCTAGCTTTCCCCTGCTGCTGCCAAGGCTTTTTCACAGATCATTTCACCACCCTCTGTCCTGCATGGGTTAGGGTTGTCACAGGTGCTACCTGAAATTGGGCCAGCTAGTAAGTGTAGGGAGGACTAATGACCCACCAGAGTTTGGCAGAAAGCAGCACGTTTATTATACTGACAGCTAAGCTCAAAAGAAGAAGGTGGGGGGGATGTCACACTCACACTCTCATACTAACATTCCCAGGACAGGCACAGCACTGAAGATGTCAGTATTCTGCAAGGTAAGTGTCCCACAGCACCGTGATGGACGGTGTGATGAAGGTCAGTCTTCCTGAGGCACAATGAAATACAATGCAGAGAACCATTGGCCAGGTGGTCCAGGTGAAGGGTATTCACTGGAGGTTCAAGCTTGTGAGTGCTCTCCTGAGCACATGGCCCCTTCCCCTTTTAAGGACCTGCTCCTCATGGCCTGCGACTAGAGATGACTTGGCTGCAGCTGGTTGGTCAAACTCCACCTTGGGCAGTGTCCATGCTCTGGGTGTGTGAGTGCTGTCTAATTAGAGTCCCAGACACCTTGTCTACCTGGGAGCTCTTCTGCTCTTCAACCAGCCCATTCATCCCACAAGCATTCCAGGAGGGAGCGGGAGGGGGAGAGGGGGAAAGCCACTTCACAAGCATTCAGAGAGGGAGAGGAGACAAAAGTGGGAGGGGGGGAAATATAACAGACCTTTTGAGCATAGAAATCACTGCTGGTCCTACAACAGCAGGGAGAGACCAGTAGGAGCTGGGATAATTAAGCCATCATATTTCTGCTTGGTTTCAAACCAGGGATCGTTTGTGTGTTAGGCAAATGTGATAACCACTACACTACAGAAACTCTGTCACAGAGCTCTGCCGCTCCCTTCATAAGAACAGAAGAATGGTCATACTGGGTCAGAGCTAAGGTCCATCCAACCACGCATCCTATCTGCCAACAGTGGCTAATGCCAAGTGCCCCAGAGGGAGTAAACCTAACAGGTAATGATCAAGCTATCTCTCTCGTGCCACCCATCTCCACCCTCTGACAAACCGAGGCTAGGGACACCATTCCTTACCCAGTCTGGCTAATAGCCATTCATGGACTTAACCTCCATTAATTTATCTGCAAAAAGAACAAGGAGTACTTGTGGCACCCTAGAGACTAACAGATTTATTTGAGCATAAGCTTTTGTGGGCTAAAACTACTTCATCAGATGCATGCAGTGGAAAATACAGTAGGAAGATATATATATATATATATACACACACACAGAGAACATGAAAAAATGTGTATCGTCATACACACTATAATGAGAGTGATCAGTTGAGGTGAGCTATTAGCAGCAGGAGAAAAAAACCTTTTGTAGTGATAATCAGGATGGTCCATTTCCAACAGTTGACAAGAAGGTGTGAGTAACAGGAGGAGGGCAAATAAACATGGGAAAATAGTTTTACTTTGTGTAATGATCCATCCACTCCCAGTCTTTATTCAAGCCTAATTTAATGGTGTCCAGTTTGCAAATTAATTCCAATTCAGCAGTTTCTCGTTGGAGTCTGTTGTTGAAGATTTTTTGTTGTAATATTGCAACTTTTAGGTCTGTAATCAAGTGACCAGGGAGACTGAAGTGTTCTCTGACTGTGTTTGAATGTTATAATTCTTGATGTCTGATTTGTGTCCATTTATTCTTTTATGTAGAGACTGTCCGGTGTGGCCAATATACATGGCAGAGGGGCATTGCTAGCACATGATGGCATATATCACATTGATAGATGTGCAGGTGAATAAGCCTCTGATAGTGTGGCTGATGTGATTAGGTCCTATGATGGTGTCCTCTGAATAGATATGTGGACAGAGTTGGCAATGGGCTTTGTTGCAAGGATAGGTTCCTGGGTTAGTGTTTTCATTGTGTGGTTGCTGGGAAGTATTTGCTTCAGGTTGGGGGGCTGTCTGTAGATGAGTACTGGCCTGTCTCCCAAGATCTGTGAGAGTGAGGAATCATCTTTTAAGATAGGTTGCAGATCCTTGATGATGCGCTGGAGAGGTTTTAGTTGGGGGCTGAAGGTGACTGCTAGTGGGGTTCTGTTACTTTCTTTGTTGGGTCTGTCCTCTAGTAGGTGACTTCTGGCTCTGTCAATCTCTCTCTTCACTTCAGCAGGTGGGTATTGTAGTTTTAAAAATGCTTGATAGAGACCTTGTAAGTGTTTGTCTCTGTCTGAGGGGTTGGAGCATATGTTGTTGTATCTTAGAGCGTGGCTGTAGACAATGGATTGTGTGGTGTGGTCTGGGTGAAAGCTGGAGGCATGTAGGTAAGTGTAGCAGTCAGTAGGTTTCCGGTATAGGGCGGAGTTTATGTGATCATCGCTTGTTAGCACTGTAGCGTCCAGGAAGTGGAGCTCTTGTGCGGACTGATCCAGGTTGAGGTCTACGGTGGTGATAGGGAACCCCCCCACACACACACCTTACCCAAGGCCCCAGGCTTTTTGCTGAGAATAGAGTAAAAGTAGGCCTAAAAGCCTTTAACTAGGAGCAAGAGTTTTAACTTCTGCTAAACTTGTTTTTTTTTGTATAAAGGGCATGCTGAGGCAGAAAGATGTGGTCAGGGCCCCAAAAAGAGGAACTAGAATTGAATAAAGGGGAACCAGGAGATCTGTTAAGTTATAACAGCTGAGCTTACTGTCGTTACTACAGAAAAGATGCTAGAACGGTCAAACCGCAGACTTGATTGGTAAAGACAATAACAGGAAAAGCTATAGATGGAAAATTGGGGTTTTGCCATAGATGGAGAATTAATTGGTCAGCTTGCTTGTTATTAACATTATATTCCAAATAAGGCAAATAGCATGTGTAACCAACGTGCTACGTTTTGCAGTTTTAACCTTTATAAGCTTGGTAAAATTTGTAACGTAGAGCAGCCAGCCTCTTGCGTGGGGTCTATGCTGTCTCTCCCTGCATATATGCTTGTATGAAATAAAAGAGCCTCAGGCTGTCTGATCAAATCATTAAGGTGGTGGTTTTTTCCCCGACAGTGGGATGGAAATTGTTGAAATAGTGGTGGAATTCCTCAAGGGTTTTCTTTTCCAGAGGTCCAGATGATGAAGATGTCATCAGTGTAGTACAAGTAGAGTAGGGGCGTTAGGGGACGAGAGCTAAGGAAATATTGTTCTAAGTCAGCCATAAAAATATTGGCATACTGTGGGGCCATGCAGCTACCCATAGCAGTGCTGCTGACTTGAAGGTATACATTGTCCCCAAATGTGAAGTAGTTGTGGGTGAGGACAAAGTCACAAAGTTCAGCCACCATGTTTGCCATGAAATTATCAGGGATACTGTTCCTGACGGCTTGTAGTCCATCTTTGTGTGGAATGTTGATGTAGAGGACTTTTATGTCCATAGTGGCCAGGATGGTGTTTTCTGGAAGATCACCAATGGATTGTAGTTTCCTCAGGAGGTCAGTGGTGTCTCAAAGATCGCTAGGAGTGCTGATAGCATAGGGTCTGATGAAGGAGTCTACATAGCCAGACTATCCTGCTGTCAGGGTGCCAATGCCTGAGATGATGGGCCATTCAGGATTTCAAGGTTTATGAATTTTGGGTAGCAGATAGAATACCCCTGGTCAGCGTTCTAGGGGTGTGTCTATGCAGATTTGTTCTGTGCTTTTTCAGGGAGTTTTTTGAGCAGATGGTGTAGTTTCTTTTGGCAACTCTCAGTGGGATCAGAGGGTAATGGCTTGTAGAATGTGGTGTTAGAGAACTGCCTAGCAGCCTCTCATTCATAGGCCGACCTATCCTTGATGACGACAGCACCTCCTTTGTCAACCTTTTTGATTATGATGTCAGAGTTGTTTCTCAAGTAAATGTGTAACTCTCTAAGGTGCCACAAGTACTCCTCGTTCGTTTTGCTGATACAGACTAACATGGCTACCACTCTGAAACCTATTAATTTATCTAGTTCTCTTTTAAACCCTGTGACAGTCCTAGCCTTCACAACCTCCTAAGGCAACGAGTTTGACATGTTGACTGTGCACTGTGTGAAGAAGAACCTCCTTTTATTTGTGTTAAACCTGCTGCCCATTAATTTCATTTGATGGGCCCTAGTTCTTGTATTATGGGAACAAGTAAATAACTTTTCCTTATTCACTTTCTCCACACCACTCGTGATTTTATAGACCTCTATCATATCCCACCTTTGTCTCCTCTTTTCCAAGCTGAAAAGTTCTAGTCTCTTTAATCTCTCCTCATATGGGACTCGTTCCAAACCCCTAATCATTTTAGTTGCCCTTCTCTGAACCTTTTCTAGTGCCAGTATATCTTTTTTGAAATGAGGAGACCACATCTGTACGCAGTATTCAAGATGTGGGTGTACCATGGATTTATATAAAGGTGATAAGATATTCTCCATTTTGTTCTCTGTGCTTTTTTAAATGATTCCTAACATCCAGTGTGCTTTTTTGACTGCTTTTGCACACTGCGTGGTCATCTTCAGAGAACTATCCATGATGACTCCAAGATCTCTTTCCTGATTAGTTGTAGCTAAATTAGCCCCCATTATATTGTATGTATAGTTGAGGTTATTTTTTCCAGTGTGCATTACTTGAGATTTATCCACATTAAATTTCATTTGCCATTTTGTTGCCCAATCACTTAGTTTTGTGAGAGCTCTTTGAAGTTCTTCACAGTCTGCTTTGGTCTTAACTATCTTGAATAGTTTAGTATCATCTGCAAACTTTGCCACCTCACTGTTTACCCCTTTCTCCAGATAATTTATGAATAAGTTGAATAGGATTGGTCCCAGAACTGACCCTTAAAAGGCTTCAAGGCCCACCACTAGTTACCCCTCTCCATTCTGAACACACCGATGGGCCAACCTGGAGAAAGTGGTGGCAGCCCCTCAATAGATCAGCTGGTAGAGCAAAGGACTGGAGCCAGCACTCAGGAAGTCATCCTTATGTCTCCCTTCTGACTCTGGCTTGAAGGAGAGCTTCTTTTTCTTCCCCTTGCTGAGAAAGAGCAACAGAAAAAAGAAAGGTCAGGTGGGCCAACTCGGTGCACAAGTCCATGCTGTCTTTTCTTGCTTGGGAGTCCCCAAATGAGGGACTCATGGTGGGTAAAGGCATTGCTGTGCTTTCAGAAAACAGCCCACCACAGCACACAAAGGGACCAAAGAGCATGCCAAAGCCTGGGACTGACACTAGATTTGTCCAGGATGTTTTTCTCAGCCCTGGCACACAAAAAGGGCATCATTGCAAGTGCCCACAAAGGCCAGATGAATTTTTGCCTGCCTTGCTCAGCTTGACCTGCTTCCTCACCCCATTCCTGCCTTAGATCCTGGGTTACCTGGTGGCTGAAGATGGTCCATTGTCTCAAGCGGTGCCAGAGCCTGACACAGTGCCCCTGGGCAGCCTTTGCTCTGCACGTGCCTGCCGTGCACATTTGCAACTACTTGAAAGCTCCTGTTGGTAAGTTCTGGGGACAGTTGCTCACCTTCAGAGGAAGCTCCCTAAAATTGGCCTGTCTCACCCAGTGGTACATTGACCTCTGTTCAAACTGAGCCAAAGGGAAGGCCTCACTGCTGTGGCTTCTGCTGCTGTGAGGGTGGCCACTGTTGCAGCTGAAGCCATCCTGCAAGCACCTTCCACCTACCCACCCACTGAAAATCCTGTAGGATGTAAGGTGGGAGTAGAAGAATACTGGGGAAGTGGGGCTTCCTAATCTCCTCCCCCTTCTGCCACCATTGGCCATTCCATACCCAGTGCTGCATCCAGTGGGTTAAACAGAAAATACGGCCATATGGGAAGAGTCAGTTGAGTTCCTTGCAGTTGCCCCAACATTCCCCTCGGGCCTGACCTGACCTCCAGCTCAGCCATCCACTGAAAATTGAAAAAAAATAGTAGAGCCATAAAAGGTTCATCTAGTGGTACTTGCCAGTACCCCTTGGTTAAGTCTATTGTAGAGATGAACTGGGCACGTCCCAACTTCTCCAATAGCTCATCGGTGCGTGGCATTGGATAGTTGTCCGGACGAGTTACCGCATTTAGCTTATGAAAGTCCATGCAAAAGTGTATTTCCCCATCTGGTTTGGGTACCAGAACCACTGGAGATGCCCATGCACTGGTAGATGAGCAGATTATACCCATCTGTAGCATGTTCTGGATCTCCCGTTCTATAGCAGCTTGGGCATGAGGAGACACCCGGTAGGGTGGGGTTCTAATGGGGTGAGCATTACCTGTGTCAATGAAGTGGTATGCCCGTTCAGTCCGTCCTGGGGTGGCTGAGAACAATGGGGTGAAGCTAGTGCACAGCTCCTTGATTTGTTGCCGCTGCAGATGTTCCAGGGTGGTTGAGAGGTTCACCTCTTCCACGCCACCATCTTTTTTCCCGTCGTAGTAGACACCGTCAGGCCACTCAGCATCATCTCCCTGGACTGTAAACTGACAAACCTGTAAGTCTCTGGAATAGAAAGGCTTGAGAGAATTAACATGGTACACTCTGGGCTTTAGTGAGGAATTGGGAAATGCTATGAGGTAGTTCACAGTTCCCAGGCGCTCTTGGACCGTGAATGGCCCTTCCCATGATGCTTCCATCTTATGGGCCTGTTGCGCCTTCAAGATCATAACCTGGTCTCCTACCTTGAAGGAACGTTCTCTGGCATGTCTGTCATACCAGGCCTTTTGATCTTCCTGAGCATCCTTTAGGTTCTCTTTAGCAAGGGCTAAGGAGTGTCGGAGGGTGCTTTGTAGGTTGCTTACAAAGTCCAGAATGTTAGTCCCTGGAGAAGGGGTAAACGCTTCCCATTGCTGCTTCACCAACTGTAATGGCCCCTTAACCTCGTGACCATACACAAGTTCAAATGGTGAAAATCCTAAACTGGGATGTGGTACAGCCCTGTAGGCAAACAGCAACTGCTGCAACACTAGGTCCCAATTATTGGAGTGTTCGTTGACAAATTTACGTATCATGGCCCCCAAAGTTCCATTAAACCTTTCCACCAGGCCATTGGTTTGATGGTGGTACGGGGTGGCAACCAAGTGGTTCACCCCATGCATTTCCCACAGTTTTTGCATGGTCCCTGCCAGGAAATTAGATCCTGAATCTGTAAGGATGTCGGAGGGCCAACCTACCCTGGCAAAAATGTCTGTTAGGGCCAGGCACACAGAGTTAGCCCTGGTGTTGCCTAGAGCTACAGCTTCCGGCCATCGGGTAGCAAAGTCCATGAAAGTCAGTAAGTACTGCTTTCCTCTGGGCGTCTTTTTTGGGAAAGGACCCAGAATATCCACAGCTACTCGCTGAAATGGGACCTCAATTATGGGGAGTGGCTGGAGAGGGGCCTTGACCTGGTCTTGGGGCTTTCCCACTCTTTGGCATACCTCACAAGACCGGACATACTTGGCAACGTCCTTGCCCATCCCCTTCCAGTGGAAGGACTTCCCCAAACGGTCCTTGGTTCTGTTCATCCCAGCATGGCCACTGGGATGATCATGGGCTAAGCTTAAGAGCTTCCCCCGGTACTTAGTTGGAACCACCAACTGTTTTTGCGGCTGCCATTCTTCCCGGTGTCCACCAGAAAGAATTTCCTTGTATAAAAGTCCTTGGTCTATAACAAACCGGGATCGATTAGAAGAGCTGAGAGGTGGTGGGGTGCTCCGTGCCGCCGCCCAAGCTTTCTGAAGGCTGTCATCTGCTTCCTGTTCAGTCTGGAACTGTTCCCTTGAGGCTGGGATCACCAGTTCTTCCTCAGACTGGGGACTTGGGCTTGGTCCCTCTGGAAGCGATGTAGGTGATAGGGTTGTTTCCGTTGCTGGTGAACCGCTCTCCGCTGGCGCACCTGAGAGTATTTCAGGCTCTGGCTGAGCCTTTTGGGTATGGCTGTCTGTTGCTTCTGCCAGTTTTGGCTTGCTGGCGCCCTCTGGCATTGAGTTTGAAGATGTGGTTGCAATTGCTGGTGCAGGTTGCTGTTCCAGTTCCGGGCCTGGGACTGGAGGTGCTGTGGCTGTTTCAGTGGTTGGCATGGAATCCGGGTCCACTACCTCTGTCTGGGTCTCTGGTAACACAGACGGGGCGTCTGTGGACAGCTCAGGAACAGGAATGGGTCTGGAAGCTTGCCTGGTTTGGCTACGTGTAACCATTCCCACTCGCTTGGCCCGCTTCACCTGGTTGGCCAAGTCTTCCCCCAGTAGCATGGGGATAGGATAATTGTCATAGACTGCAAAAGTCCACATTCCTGACCAGCCTTTGTACTGGACAGGCAGTTCAGCTGTAGGCAAGTCTACAGCTTGTGGCATGAAGGGGTAAATTGTCACTTGGGCCTTTGCGTTGATGAATTTGGGGTCTACAAAGGATTGGTGGATAGCTGACACTTGTGCCCATGCAGTAACCTTCTTTCCACCCACTCTCAAATTTTCCCTTCGCTCCAAGGGTATTTGAGAGGCATCTGGGCCTGGGGATCTTTTGGGTGATGGTGGTGTAATGAATTGCACTCGGATGGCATTCTTTGGACAGTTGGCCTTGATATGTCCCAGTTCATTACACTTAAAGCATCTTCCATCTGATAGGTCACTGGGTCGAGGTGAGTTACTGGAGACTGGTGAGGTGGAAGAATACTGTGTCTGTGGCTTTACTTGAGTTGTAGGTGGGGTTTTTGGCTGCCCTCGGTTGTAGGGTTTATGGTCGGTGTGCCCTCTGGGGTATTCGTTCCCCTTGACGGTAGCTTTCTTGCTTTCTGCCACTTCCATCCATCTGGCTCCAATCTCCCCCGCCTCAGCGAGATTTTTGGGTTTTCCATCTTGTATGTACCGTGTTATGTCCTCAGGAACACCATCCAAGAACTGCTTCATTTGTATGAGGAGGTGCAGTTCTTCCAAGGATTTAACATTGTGTCCTGATATCCAGGCCTCATAATTTTTCCCAACGAAGTAGGCGTGTTTGGGAAATGACACATCTGGTTTCCACTTTTGGGTTCTGAAACGCCGACGGGCATGATCCGGGGTTATCCCCATTCTGTGTCTGGCCTTGGTTTGAAAAAGTTTATAGTCGTTCATGTTCTCCTTAGGCATTTCAGCTGCCACCTCTGCTAAAGGTCCACTGAGCTGTGGCCTCCATTCTACAATGTACTGGTCTTCAGAGATGTGGTACCCAAGACAGGCTCTTTCAAAATTTTCCAAGAAGGCCTCGGTGGGAAATTTCCTGTGCTGTGGAACAATCATTGGCGCAGGGTTGTTAGGGTTGGCTGTGTTTTGCTTAGCCTTTTCTAATTCCATGGCCTGTCGGTGGGCTTCCCTCTGGAGTTCCCACTCTTTCTCTTTTATTTCCAGCTGTTTTTGGTGGTCTGCATCTTTGGCTTCTTGCTCTCTTTTGTAGGCCGCCTCTCTGGCTGCTTGTTCTCTTTGGTAGGCTGCCTCTCTTTCTGTTTCTCTTAGTTCCATCTCTTTTTGTTTTATTTCCAGTTGTCGCCTGTGTTCAGCTTCTTTGAATTGTTTTTCTGCCTTCCTTTTTTCCTTGGAAGTCATGGTTCCTGTTTTATTGTGTTGGGGTGCCCTCTGGTGTTTGTTATCTGAACTGTAGGTTCTCTCTTGCCTCCTGGGGTCTGCCTAGCAACAGTGCCTTTTTCTCTTTTTTCCTCTAGCTATTCTTTTAAATGTAAAGTAAACCAGAAAAACCACTTTATTTACATGTGTATAGTGCTGGTATTTGACTCCTAAGGGGAGTGCTATTGTGTCAGAAAGGACCCTTTTGTCACACCTTAATGGTTCCTTGCTTAATATGCAAGCCAGAAACTGTAAGAGAGAGCAGAGAAAAAAAAATTCTCTCTGGTTCCCTTTAAAACCAAACTGTTTCTCTCTGCTTAAAAGTCCCTAGCAGAGAAAAGAAAAATATAATATTCCTACTGGCTTCTGGATTCTATCTATCCCACAAACGCTGCCACTCATATCATAACCTAGTCCCAGATTTGGACCTTAGCATCCAAAATATGGGGGTTAGCATGAAAATCTCCAAGCTTAGTTACCAGCTTGGACCTGGTAAAGCTGCCACCACCCAAAAAATTAGAGTGTTTTGGGGCACCCTGGTCCCCCCAAAAACCTTCCCTGGGGACCCCAAGACCCAAATCCCGTGAGTCTCACAACAAAGGGAAATAAACCATTTCCCTTCCCCCCTCCAGGTGTTTCCTCCCTGGGTTCCTGGAGAGATGCACAGAAGCAAGCTCCGTGAATCTAAACAGAGGGACTCCACCCTCCCCATTCCCAGTCCTGGAAAACAGAATTACCAAGAGCTAATCTCTCTTCCCCCCTCACCCAGAGGGAATGCAAAGTCAGGCTAGTAAATCTAACACACACAGATTTCCCCCTGACTTCTTCCTCCCACCAATTCCCTGGTGAGCACAGACTCAATTCCCTGGAGTTCCCCACTAAAGAAAAACTCCAACAGGTCTTAAAAAGAAAGCTTTATATAAAAAGAAAGAAAAAGTACATAAAAATGGTCTCTCTGTATTAAGGTGACAAATACAGGGTCAATTACTTAAAAGAAATATGAATAAACAGCCTTATTCAAAAAGAATACAATTCAAAGCACTCCAGCAACTATACCCAGGTAAATACAAAAGAAAACAATAGAAACCTTACTGCCTTACTATATTTGTACTTACAACTTGGAAACAGAAGATTAGAAAGCAGGAAACAGAAAAATCCTTCCCATAGCCGAGAGGGACAGATTCAAGACAAAGAACTCAGACACAACTTCCCTCCACCCAGATTTGAAAAATTCTGGTTTCCTGATTGGTCCTCTGGTCAGGTGTTTCAGGTACTTCTTTCCAGGTGTAAGAGACATTAACCCTTAGCTATCTGTTTATGACAGCACCACTCAGCCCAACTCTGTCCCAGCTCTTCCCCAACCCCACCCTGGGCCTCTGGCTCCCAGCTTGGCCTGGACTCCCTTACCCCTGTCTGCACCCCTCTCCCCAGCAAGCAACAGCCCCACTCTCAGCCTCAGTTCTTGACTGTGGCTTCCGAGGGTCCACAGCCATGCATAAGAGGGCACAGTGTGAAATATGTGGGGACCACTGTTCTAGGATGATGTTCTCAATCACTTCTATGCAGCCCAATAAAGGCTATTCCTCACCCACCTACCCCTCCATCAGGACCGGCTAGGTATGTTCTGCTGCTCTTCACTCATGCAGGAAGGATAACATTTCATTCCACTCAATCCTAAAGTGATTTGTAACCAGCCAACACCGGTCCTTTTAGGAAAGTGTCCCCATCGTGCTGCATCGCTAGGCAGAGTAGGTGTGTCTATGCAAACACAGTCTGTTCCTGAAGTCTTTCCCCCAGCTCCTAACTAGATGTGAGGAGGGAGCTCAATCAGCCCCTGCTTCTGCTTAATATTTAAAAAGTTCATATTGTTCCTATCTCTGCTGGCCTTAGATTTCTCCTACTGTCTCTTTCTTGACCACTTGGATGAAATAGCCAAGTGGTTAAAGTGGTAGAGTACTAATCTATTGTGATCTGCATGCATAGGTTCAAATCCCCTTCTTTTTGGATGCATTTAGTCTTCACCCCTCCTTTATAGACAACCATCTCCCCCTTTGCTACAATGACAAACCAAACAATGTTGCTTCTTGCAAACAAAAACCTTCTTAGAAACTCAGACCCCCCCAATTTAAATAAAATGTCTAAATCCCAGATTTCTAAATAAATAAATAAATAAAATCTCTAGTCCTGTATTTCTTAGTTTTTGTCTCGAAAGGTAACATCCTCATCATCTCCCCCAAACACGCTGGGAGCTGCCCAAATTATTAAAATACCCTCAACTCGAGCAAAGCCAGAACAGTGAACCAGAGCTAGTGTCTAGGCCAAGTTGTTCTGAAGGAGGCAACTCAAACATTATCTCCCTGCTTCCCTTGGCAAGCTCTGACTGAGAAAACAAAATTCTCCAAACTGAAAAATTCTGCTGAAAAAACGATACTAGTCTGTTTGGGGACTTTGGTTTGAAAGTATTATTATTATTCTCTTCTGATTTCTGAATCAGTTCAGTCTTTGTCCTCCAGGTGTGTTTCCAGCTGTTGAGTTGTGGGGAAGAGAGGCCAAGTCATGATGTCTCTTCTCCTTTTTCATAGTTTCATCTAACTTGCTAGGAAGCTCCTTTGCTACCATGTGAGTCAAGCAGTGTCCATTGTCTCTGTGCTATCTTGGAGAAGCCTGCATTGTACACGGTTCCTGGGATAGTCCTTGGGAGTGTGGATACCTTCAATGGGACAGCAGCAAGTCTGGCTCCTCCCTTGTCGCACCTGAAAGGCTGGTGGGGGACATTTCTCAACCTCATAACATATCTCAGTAATGCACACAGAGCAAAACTTCGTAACTTCCCAACCAATGTGAGCACACGCAGTCCAACAAAATATTAATGTTCAACAGATGAAGACTTTTGAAATGATACCTCACCAGGCAGACTTTGTACAAACCATGTCATCATTATATGAGAGTGGTGAATATGGAGCTTCCAGGTGCTGCTCTGAGCACAGTGTGCCATACCTGGGCTTCCATTGTAATGGAGACGAACCCTTGGAGTCCATCTCTCCTGGGATAAAGATGGCAGCAGGGCTGACCTGGGTCATCTGACTTGGGATCCTGGATGTAAAGCTGAGGGGCTAAAAATTGTGGTGCAGATACTTGTGTTCACAGTGAAGCCTGAGTTCAGAAAACCTCACCCCTCATGGGGCCTCAGAGGTTGGGCTCAAGCCATATGTCTGCATTGTAATTTTATAGCGGTTGGGAGGGAGTTTAGGAAGTAGAAATGGTAAAACCACATTGAGGGAACTGGACCACTGACCTATCAGCTCTCAGCACCCAAACTTTCAGTCACTCTATTATCAATGCCTTTGAGTGTAATTTAAACAGTAGGTCCACCTAGCTCTGAATGTTGTCTTCTGACAGTAGCCAATACCAGGTGCCCCAAAAGCCACTCCCCCAAGCACCACTGGGAGTTGAACCCAGGATCTCCTGTTTACAAAACAGGTACTTTAACTAACTAAGCCATGGTGCCTGCTGTTATTTAATGCATATGTGCTCACCCCTGACTCTCTGACAAGTCCCACTGGGTCCTGACAAGCATTGCTCATGTTTGGCTTCTGTAAAGCAGAGGAGCAGGTGAAGTTTTGCTCCCAAGGTGTGTGTGTGATTCTTTGGCCAGGTCTACGCTACAAAATTAGGTTGGTGTAATTACATTACTTAGGCTGGCAACGCAGTTATATCAACCTAATCCCAGTGTAGATAGCGACTCAGCTGTTAGAACTTTCTGGAGCTATGAAAGAGGAGGGGCCCAGCCTCTGTAGCAAGAATGCAGGGCAGGTGAGTTCACGGCAGACTTTATGGGATGCTGGTGGAGGCCAATTATGGTGATATAATAACCAGCAGCATTTACAGTGACAATTTGTCGCTTTAAGTTTGCTGCAAAAACTCTAGGCCTCTCGTCGTGGTGGTTTTATTTTGTCACCAAAACAGGGCAGTTTTGTCGCCAGACGTGGCATTGCAGTGTGTACACCAGGCACAAGCTGCCGACCGAGGGAGTGTTGTGTGTTTTTCACACACCTGAGCAATATAATGATGATGAAGTAACTTTGTAGTGCAGACCTGGCCAAAGATTCACACACACACACACGACTTGCAAGGAAAACGTCACCTGCTCCTCTGCTTTGCAGAATCCAAACACATGCAAAGCTTGTCAGGCCCTGGTGGGGAATGGCAGAGAGTCAGGTGTGAGCAGACAGTGTATTTTAGCCACCAGAAGGTACCATAGCTCACCTGGCTAAAGCAGGTGCCTTGTAAATAGGAGATCCTGGGTTCAACTCCCAATGATTCCTTGTTGAATAACTCTTGGGGCACCTGGTATTGGCTACTGTCAGAGGACAAAACACAGAGCTAGATGGGCTTTTGGTCCAGCCCAGTATGACTGTTCTTATGGTTTAAATTACACTCACAGGCACTGACAATAGAGTTACTGAAAGTTTGGGAGTTAAGAGCTGATAGGTCAGTGTTCCAAGCTCTTTGCAGAAGACCCCATCTCTCCGGGACAGGGGCAGGTCTGGGCTCTGACACCAAATGGCACATTGTGGCTGACAGAATCTGCAGGCAGCTCATTTAGTTTCCAGTGAGGATTGAGTCCTGCTTCGTGCACCATGTGTGAGAATGAAAATCCTAAACCGCCTTTGAAATAACGAATGCAGCAGGACGTGTTCTTGTCCATGCCCCAAAGCAGACAGACCAATGGAGAAATGCCATGAGTCCATGGAAATACTCCACTGCCATTTTACATTTTTTGCTTGCTAAATTCTCTCCCAATCTTGTGAGGTCCAGAGCCCGGTATTGAGCCTGAGCCGAGATGTCTACTCTGCAAATTTACCACCCCACAGCCCAAGCCCCGGGAGCCTGAGCAGGCATGGGACAGCTGGGGGTGTTTCATTGCAGTGTGGACATAGCCTAGCATTATGTCTACACTGCCATTAACACACCCAAGTCACTATTCTCAAACCCTGGGTCAGTTGATTCAGGCTTGTGGGGCTTGTGCTGCAGGGTTATAAAATTACAGTGTACACACTTGGGCTTGAGCCCACCCTCTGAGACCCCACGAGGGGTGAGGGTCTCTGAACCTGGGCTCCAGTCTAAGCCCCAGGAATCCAAATCAGATTATCCAGGCCAGCAAGGCCACGGGGATTTTATCACAGTATAGATGCACTCTCAGGGCATGTCTACATTGCAACGTAAGCCCAGGGTTAGCAGAAGTCATGTCAGCAGCCCCAACACATAAGCATAAACATTGAGGAAAAGACCCACTCCCTAAATAAGCTGGGCAGTGTCCTTCCCCCGACAGTTCATAAGTCCAACAACCAAAAGTCCTTTAACATGAGCCATCCCGTCTCTGCACCCCACTCACAGCTGCTGTCCTTTGTCAGTGCAAGCCCAGAGGTGCCTCTGTACAGTTCACTTGCCACCCTGGGTGGAAAAGGGGGAAAATAAGAAGGCATCATACTCACTATGTTGCCTAGGGCCTCACTCATCCCTCCACAGCCACCCTGTCCTAAAGTTGGTCTAACACCTACATTTTAGTATTGGGACCCAGACCCCAGCCCACTTGGCTTTGGAACCTCTGTCCACTGCCTAGCAAGTGCTATTGAATTGAGGGTGAGTCCCTCATTCGGGGTCTGCCGAGCACAGTCGTGCTGCCCTCAACTCACACAATAAGGATAACAACCCTTTATTTCTCCTGCCCCTATAACATGGAGACTGGGAATCCAACACCAGCCAAAAGTGATCATTTTGGCAAGCAACCCAAAATACTGTAACCAACATACTGTAAACTCCACATGCAGACTCATACACGAAACCTTGCAAGAAAATCTTCCTGAGGGGGTCTGAAGCTCCTGCTGCTGTAGGGAAGGAGGGAGCTGTGGGTTGGGACTGAGGAGCAGTGTGAGGAGGCAGGGCCTCTGGGTTGGGATTGAGGGGCACTGGGAATAGGAGGGGGCTGTGGGTAGGGACAGAGGAGAAGGGTGAAGAGGAGTAGGCTCTGGTTGGGAGTGAGGAGCAGTGTGCATAGGAGGGACTGAAGGTTGGGACTGAGGGGCACTGGGAAAAGAGGGGACATGGGTTTGGGCTGAAGAGCATCTTCATTTGGGGATTCAGCAGGACAAGGGAAGGCAGCAGATGATTCTAATTTCTTAGGGATATTCTGTGTGTTTGTATGTGTGTATGTGTGTGTGCAGGGAAGGAACATGCTGTATGCCCAGAGGCCTTTATTCTTCCAGGCTGCAAGGACAAAGGGGCTGTCAGGAAGTTGCCCCTTCAAAACCACACACAAAAAGGCCCTTCTGAGGAAAGGGAAAATCCTGAAGAGAAAAAGTACCATCAAAGAGGACTCCAGAGAGACAGTTTTAAGATCTTGGGGAGTAGTTTATCACCTGACCAGTAATTTGAACCCTGGATCCTCAGATTAAAAGTCTGATGTTCTGCCAACTGAGCTAGCCAGACTCACAACAAACAAAAACACCTTGGTGCAGAGGAAAAACTAGTGAAAAAAACAAGAGCAAGAAACAATAGGGGAAACTTGCTGCTCTCTCTGGCCTGGTCAACACTACTAGTTTATACTGAATTTAGCAGCGTTAAATCACATTAGCCCTGCACCTGTCCACACAACAAAGCCCTTTATATCGATATAAAGGGCTCTTAATACTGATATCGGAACTCCTCCCAGACGAGGGGAGTAGTGCTGAAATTGGTATTGCCATGTTGGATTAGGGTTAGTGTGCCTGCAATTCCAGGGTATTGGCCTCCAGGCACTATCCCACAGTGCACCATTGTGACCACTCTGGACAGCAATCTGAACTCAGATGCACTGGCCAGGTAGACAGGAAAAGTCGCACGAACTTTTGAACTTCATTTCCTGTTTGCCCAGTGTGGAGCGCCGATCAGCACAGGTGACCATGCAGTCCCAGAATCCAAAGAAAGCTCCAGTGTGGACCGTACGGGACATACTGAAGCTAAGGCTTTTTCTCAGCTCATTTCACCACCCTCTATCCTGCTGGGGTTGAGTTTATCACAGGTGTTACCCAAAATTGGGCCAGCTAGTAAGCGTAGGGAGGACTAATGACCCTCCAGAGTTTGGCAGAAAGCAGCAGGTTCATTATACTGACAGCTAAGCTCAAAAGAAGAAGAGGGGGGAGTGTCACACTCACACTTGCATACTCATGCTCCCAGGACAGGCACAGCATTGGAGATGTCAGGATTCTGAAAGGGAACTGTCCCACAGCGCAGCTATGGACGGTGCGATAAAGGTCAGTCTTCCTGAGGCACAATGAAATACAACACAGAGAACCACTGGCCAGGCAGTCGGGCAAAGGGCATTCACTGGAGGTACAAGCTTGTGAGTGACTCCTGAGCACAGGACCCCTTCCCCTTTTAAGGACCTGCACCTAATGGTCTGTGACTAGAGATGACTTGGCTGCATCTGGTTGGTCACACTCCACCTTGGGCAGTGGCCATGATCTGGTTATGCAAGTGCTGCCTAATTAGAGTCCCAGACACCTTGTCTACCTGGAAGTTTCTTCTGCTCTTTAACCAGCCCATTCATCCCTCGAGTAGTCCAGGAGGGAGCGGGAGGGGTAAAGCCACTTCACAGGCATTCAGAGAGGGAGAGGAGACAAAAGTGGGAACAGGGGAAGTATAACAGACATTTTGAGCATAGATATCACTGCTGCTCCTACAACAGCAGGGACAGGCTAGTAGGAGCTGTGAAAATTAAGCCATTATGCTTCTGCCTGGTTTTGAATGAGGGACCTTTTGCATGTTAGGCAAACTTGATAACCACTACACTACAGAAACTCTGTTGCAAGGGTCTGCCTGTCCCTTCATAAGAACATAAGAATGGCCAGACTGGGTCAGACCAAAGGTTCATCCAACCCCGCATCCTATCTGCCAACAGTGGCCAATGCCAGGTGCCCCAGAGGGACTGAACCTAACACCTCCACCCTCGGACAAAGAGAGGCTAGGGATCCCATTCCTTACCCATCCTGGCTAATAGCCATTCATGGACTTAACCTCCATTAATTTATCTGCAAAAAGAAATAGGAGTACTTGTGGCACCTTAGAAACTAACAAATTTATTTGAGCATAAGCTTTCCTGAATGCATGCAGTGGAAAATACAGTAGAAAGGGATAGATATAGAGATAGAGATAGATACGTAGAGAACATGAAAAAACGGGTGTTGCCATACACACTATAACAAGAGTGATCAGTTAAGGAGAGCTATTATCAGCAGGAGAAAAACACCCTTTGTAGTGATAGGATGGTCCATTTCCAACAGTTGACAAGAAGGTGTGAGTAACAGTAGGGGGCAAATAAACATGGGGAAATAGTTTGACTTTGTGTAATGACCCATCCGCTCCCAGTCTTTATTCAAGCCTAATTTAATGGTGTCCAGTTTGGAAATTAATTCCAATTCAGCAGTCTCTTGTTGGAGTCTGTTGTTGAAGGTTTTTTGTTGTAATATTGCGACTTTTAGGTAATCGAGTGACCAGGGAGATTGACGTGTTCTCCAACTGGCTTTTGAATGTTATAATTCTTGACATCTGATTTGTGTCCATTTATTCTTTTATGCAGACACTGTCTGGTTTGGCCATTGAAGGAAGGGGCTGGATTCAATGGTTCCTTCAGTTCTAGGAGATAGGGTACATCCATTATCTTTCTTTTTTTTCTTACCTCACATCAGACCCAGGACTTGCACCCAGCAGTTCTTGGGGTCATGGGACAGAACTGAACTTCACTGGCAGCAGTGAGGGAGAATGGTTGGGAATGAGCTGTCTGGGGAATATTTTAATCCTTATCTAATTTTCAGAGAATTAAATCAATGCAGCTTCCACTTCTCCATCTCTCCCAAGGAAATAACGTTTCTGTGCAAAGTACCCAAACCTTTTAACAATAAGAAGTGAAATGAAATGGCCACATGATGGCAACAGAATCTAAGAAATTGGTTGGTCTCTGGGGTGCTGCATATACTCCTGTACTTTTTGAGGATACAGATTAACATAGCTGCTCCTCTGAAACCTAAGAGGTGAGAAGTCATGTTCTTGTTCAATGTGCATTGAAGCTGAGAAGGGAGATGTTTTCTCTTTGATTTGGAGGCCCCTACTTTAATCCACTAGACACCCCTTTCCTCCCACAGCCAGGAATAGAACCCCACAGTCATGCTAGTAGCAACCTCTGACCCTACCATGAAGGAGGAATGCTGAAACCCCTGTGCTGTCCCGTCAGGTCTTTGTCAGCACTGCCATTGAAACCCAATGGGATTTCCTTGGGCAGTTTTGACTCACTCTCAGAAAGGGTGCAATTTTAGGAGCAGGTTCCAAATAGTGCAATTAACCAGCCAGAAAGGGCAGCAGGTGTCAGTGTAGGAGCCATTGAAATAACTCTGCACTTACTTAGATGCAGACATAACAAGCTCTATGGTTGGTAAACTTACAGAGACTCTGCTCCTGCTCATGAACTAGCAGCCCATGACCTCTAAACAGCTGCCATTTGGATACATCTGAAAGTTACAAGGAACAATGATCTGTGTTAAAGGAAGGCTGCCATTTATTAGAGCCCCAATTGATACCCTGTGTGCAAAGAGAGGTTTGAATGTGTTACAGGGAGTTTGGGAAATCTTGGTTATTTTAGTTTTGTAACAGGCTCCTGTCCACCTCCAGTAGAGTTTTCAGTCCCAATGGCAACTTACTTACCAAATGTCATACAGACTAGTCCATTCCTCCCAAGTGGATGTGGTTCTTGTTCTTCTGCACATTGTTGCCCATGGAGGCCAAGGACCTGCAAAGGAGTTTTCATGTGCCTTTGTTTAATTGACAAAAACAAGCCTAGACACTTAGAAGTGATTTCAGCAGAGGAACATGTTTGCTAGGCTTTTATGCATTTGCATAGGAAAGCATGAAGTGTGTCCATTCATTTCAGGGACCCTTATTTAGTGGAGCTTCTGAACATACTGGAAATGGAATTATTTTTAATGAAGGAGTAGGTTTATAAGGGGGTATTTGGGTTTGAACCAGGGACTACTTGATTTACAGCCAAACACTGTACCACTGAGCTATACTCCCCTGACATTTGCCAAGGCAAGTCAGTGATCTTAAGGATTTTGAAGGATGGGCTCTGCCTCAGAGAGCGCCTTTTCTATTCCCAGACCACAGGGCTTTTAAAAATGGGGTTTGATTAATATATATATACATGTAGACACCACAGCTTGCACATACACCAGCATAGCTTCCCCCACTGACATAGCTACCACCTCTTAGGGAGATAGGTTAACTACACGGACGGGACAGCTCTCTCCCCTCCACTTAGAGCATCTTCATTATGTTAATCACTCTGGCTTAATAAACAAGCTGCTCTCTATTGATGCGTGCACTTGTCAATAAAAAGCTTTTGATCAAACCTTGCTGGTGTTGCCTGTCTCTCTCGCGGTCAGACAACAAACTTTGCCGTCTGGGTTAGAGTCCCTGACATTCCTAAGTGGAAAACACTGAGAAGCAGCAGCATATCTCACAAGTGCTGGGAAAAAGTGAGATAAGGAAGAGGCTTCATTCCTGGTATAGTACCAACTGTGTGGTGTTCGGAACAGTTCCTTTGAAGAACTGATAAGAAATCCCAGCCTCCCTGTTTTCACTCCTTGGTTCAGTTCTCTGTCTGTTTTAACTCCCCTACATTCCTAACTTCTGGTGCTTGCTAAGATATTGTTAATCACCTAATGCGGTAAAACACATATACTAAAAGTGTCTAGTTTCTAGTTGTTAAAAGAAGGGGGTGGGTTGCTCCTGTAAATAATTTATGATGCGACAGAGCTGTCTATATAGGCTTATACTAAGATGTAAAGAGCAGGCTGGTTCTCTCTGGAGATGAGCTGCTCTCTATAGATGCGTGCACTTGTCAATAAAGAGCTTTTGATCGGACCTCCTGGTGTTGCCTGTCTCTCTCGTGGTCAGACAACGAACTTTGCCATCTGGGTTAGAGTCCCTGACAGGAATTACCCAAAAACCTCTGTTAGCCTGACTTTGGTCAGGTTGGCATACCTGGTTTTGTCTGCAATATCTTTATTCAGGTCTAACAATTATTTATAAATAGGGGGGAAATAACCTCCTGAATGGACAGGAACCAATTTATCAAATATTGCTGTGTCTACATTCAATATGGGTAACACTGCTCTACAGCCAAAATGCTTCTGAAATAAATGTAGTCCAACTTTACTAATTCTGGGTCACTGAGAACGAAAATGATGCTTAAAATTGTTGATTGGCTCTAGTTTTCAAGATATGCTATTGGGTCAGTATATACAACCCTTGACTTGGGAATGGCGGAGGATAAGTGAGTTATAAAGGGAAGGGATCTCAATTTAAACCAGAAATGACTAAAATACATCTTTGACTGGATCTATGAATAAATCTATGACTGGGTTTGGACAGTACTTGCTTTTTAGGCAAAACAATGAATGATGCAATCTGAAGCTGGTATTGCGTCATACCTGATATGAATTGCATCATGTTATTCCTAGAAGTCATGGATGATGCAATCATAATGAAGCTTACATCACTCTGCTGAACAAATTGCCCTATATCAGCTCTGGAAATCATACAGTGTCGTGCTCTCTTATTTGTCAGTGTTTGATTTTGCAAAGGGACACATTTCTGTTTAGCCAAAGTGAGCAGAGATGCCTCGTACTTGTGTGAACAGTGCAGATAACTTCTGCTATGTTTGTGGTGAAGTGACTTTTGCATCACAAAAGCGCAGTATAACCACTCTGGTTAAGAAAGCCTATCACCTTTCTTTTGGCTGCAAAATTGGAGATCAGGACAAGAGCTGGGCCCCACACATATGCTGCAACACTTGTGCAACAAATCTTGGCCAGTGGTTGAACAGGAAAAGGAAATCTATGCCTTTTGCAGTGCCAATGATTTGGAGAGAGCCAACGGATCATACTAGCAATTGTTACTTCTGCATGGTGCCTCCAGTTGGGAAAGGTGTGTCAAAGAAGAAAAAGTGGACTGTGCATTTTCCAAACATTCCATCAGCTATACGCCCAGTACCCCACGGAGAAGGAATGCCGGTTCCTGATGCACCAGAATCCTTCTCACTTGAGTCAGACGAGGAAGAGGATGAAACTTCTGGTCCTGAACCATCAATGTCACAAGACCCACATTTTCTCCCATCCTCCTCCTCTGAACCACACCTCATAACACAAGGTGAACTGAATGACCTTATCAGGGATTTGGAACTACCCAAGAGTAAGGCAGAGCTGTTGGGCTCCAGACTACAGCAGTGGAATCTCCTGGCAGGCTATCAGGGCAAATGGAGCCCATCAATGCTTGCAAACTATTGCTGGACAGTGACAAGAGATGCTCCATTTAATGAATACAAGAGACAAGCCAAGAAGCGCCGAGTAGACACTGAATAGGAGTAAACTATGTACAGAATAGTTTTTTGCCTTTTGTTTCATAATAAATTTTATGTATATAACCCTTTTGCTGATTTTTAAAGTGTTACATAAACAGGACAGGTGAAATATTATCATGGAAAGCAACCATAAACACATGAAAAGACAGGTTTACAATTTATGATTAAAACTCTACTATCTACACAATATACATAGACATAAAATGTAAAAACTTAAATATCTTAGAAACAGTAGCCAATCAGTTGTTTTAATTGTCATATTTGAATTCAGCACATCAAAACACATAATAAATATCATTTTATCTCTGAAGCAGACGACTTCTCAAAAATTGTAGACCAGTGTAACTGGTCATATTGGGCTGGATTAGCAGGAGCATTGCAAGCAGATCGAAGGACGTGATTATTCCCCTCTGTTCAGCTCTGGTGAGGCCAATTCTGGAGCATTGCATCCAGTTTTCGCGCTCCCTCTCCCCACTACAGAAACAAATTGGAGAGAGTCTAGGGGAGAGCAACGAAAAATAATTAGGGGGCAGAGGACTTAGGAGAAGAGGCTGAGGGCAGGGCCACTCAATGGGGTGGCAGGTGGGGCAATTTGCCCCAGGCCCTGCAGAGGCCACCATGAGAATATAGTATTCTAGATTATTGCAACTTTTTTTTATGGAAGGGGCCCCTGAAAATGTTTTACTCCAGGCCCCCTGAATCCTGTGGGCAGCCCTGCCCAGACCATGGTGCTGTTTCCCCACTCCACTCCCTTCCCTCAGTCTCCTCTGCCCTCACTCCCTTCCCTCAGTGCTCTGCCCTCACTCCCATTTGTCCACTTCCCACCCCTGCTCTTCCTCTTTGGCTGAGGCCTGCTGGTCCACCTTTCGCTCGCTCCTCTCCTCCCCCAAGGCCTCCTCGCACCTCTCCACCCCTTACCCCAAGGTCTGCCTGCTGCCCACACCTCTCTGCCCCCTACCCTGAGACTCACCTCGCCCATCGCCCACACCTCTATGCCCCCTCCCCTGAGACCTACCCTGCCCACACCTCTCTGAGCCCTCCCTTGAGACCCTCCTGCCCACACTTCTCTGCCTCCTCCCCCGAGACTCACCCTACCCATTGCCCACTCCTCTCTGCCTCCTCCCTGAGACCAACCCTGCCCACCACCCACACATCCCTGCCCCTCCCCTGAGACCTGCCCTGCCCACCGCTCCTACCTCTCTGCCCCCTCCCCTGAGACCCACCCTGCCCATCGCTCACACCTCTCTGCCTCCTCCCCTAAGACCAGCCCTGCCCAACACTTGCACCTCTCTGACCCTTCCCCTGAGACCGGCCCTGCTCACCACCCACACCTCTCTGCCCCCTCCCCTGGCCTGACCTGCCCACCACCCACACCTCTCTACCCCTCCCCTGAGACCCACCCTGTCCACCTCTTTCTTTGGTCATCTGTTGTTATTCCTTGAAACATCAAGGATGGAATAAAAAGCTGAGTTTACTCCAGGGTGAGGAAAGACAGGAGCCACCAACCCCCCGGCAAAGCTCAGTGCCCCAGAGAAAACCTGCCCCCTGCTATTGCAATCACTGATATACTGGGGATATGACGGGAAAGGGACTGTCTGAAGGATCAAGGCAGGAAATGGACAACAATCTACAGCACCATCATTAACCACAAACACACTTTCCTCATGCTCCAGCCAGAAGGGAAGGGAGCAGGAATTCTTGCTGTTCAGCCATGGACACACTTACACAACAGCACAGCAGTGTGTGTGTTGTGGAAGCTGGTCTGAGGAAACAACTGGAACTGATCACTCAGTGAGAACAGAACTAGAGTGTAGTGAGAGCAACACATTGTGGAAGAAGGGAAAGAATTGACAAGGATTTGTAGGGGATCTTAATGCATGTCAGTCTGTTAGCAAGAGTTAGGCCAGCTGTAACCCTAATGACGTGAGATTTGTAGAAGCGAGGATAGTGTGAGGCGAGTAGGAAAGAACTGCGTGAGAAGTTATCATGACCTTGCACTGATAATCAAATACGTAGACTGGCACCCAGAAGTGAGGAAAATAAGATAGCAGGATAGCCCATGTATAAACAAAATGCAGCTGTTGCTCATTATTGTCTGTATTATTGCTTGTTATTGTCTGTAACAAAGGTATAAATGCTTGCTGTAATTGTTTACCTGTTGAGAGACCTGTCTGGGACTGAGGCGACCCAGTGTCCTAGGGCACTCCCTCCCTCTATTGCAATTGCTGGTGAAATAATAAAGTATTTGATTTTGCTGCACCCAAACAAAAAAGCGAGAACTGCATTTTTCTCTAATAGAATCAAACAAGTAGTTGTGGCTGACTGGTTAAGGTGGTGGACTAGAAATCTGTTGTGGTCTCCCTGTGCAGGTTCAAATCCTGCCAACTATGGAGGAAATTGTGGTTCTTTAATTTCAACGGAGCTAGCTCTTGTCTCACTCTTAAGCTATCTCTACATGAAAGATTAATGTGGCCTGAGTTAAAGTGTTTTAATTGAACAGCTGTTGCATGTCCACCCTATGCCCCTGTGTCAACAGAGCACATCCATGCTGGCATCTCTTGGATTGCCATGGAGAGCAGTGCACTGTGGGTAGCTATCCCACTGTGCAACTGGCTCCAGGGTGCTTTGGGAAGGGTTTGCAATGCCTCACGGGCTGGTACAGCCTCACATGATGCAGGTTTCTATCCCATTGTTCCATGGGCATCCTACTAGATTGCCAGCTACTTTTCAACTGTAATGTGCAAGGTGGGGTAGAAAGCTTGTGTTGGGGGGGGGAGAGACAGGGAATTTAGAGGGCCATGGCCCCACCTCTCTTTACTGGCTGTTAGGACAAATGATGGGGGAGGGGGAAAGGGTGCAGTCCCGGGGAAGAGGCGTTCTGTGGGTGTGGCCTCGGGAGGAGAGGTGGTGTGAGTGTGGGTCCTTCGGGAAGGGGTGTCAGGGAGGTGCCACAGTTCGGACAATGGTGCCCCCCCATGGCAATTAAGCTTCTGCTGCCTCTGCTCTGTGTTCGCAGAGCGGGAGAGAGCAGCTGCCACGGCAGTGATTTGCTCCCTGGGGCTCCAGCAGAGGGGCTCGGGAGGTGATTTAAAGGGCCCGGGGCTCCGGCCGCTACAGGGAGCCCTGGGCCCTTTAAATCACCAGCCTGGGGAAGCCGGGCCAGGCTGGCATAGCGTACTGGCTCTTGCCGGTACCCCATACCATAACATGCCGGCTCACTTTCACCTCCGGAAGGTCCTCATGTGGATCAATAACTGGTTAAAAGATAGGAAACAAAGGGTAGGACTAAATGGTCAGTTTTCAGGATGGAAACAGGTAACTAGTGGTGTCTGTACTGGGACCAGGACTAGTCAACATATTCATAAATGATCTGCTAAACAGTGAGCTGACAAAATTTGCAGATGATCCAAAACTACTGGCTTGCTTCCTAGAACAAACGCTCCTTGAGTGAGGTGATCCACAGGGAGTAGCTCAAACCTCTAAAGTGCCTGACCAGGGGCAGGACATTAGCACAGCAAGGGAGAGGTGTGGCAATGACATCACAAAGGCCTTTTGCAGGACCTCAGACTATTGGTCAAAGGTGGTGGGGAGGTGGTGACCTCACAGAGACATGCTGACATCAGCCAGGCAGGACAGGGCGATGGGCCAGGGAAACCTCAGAGACCCCTGTGTCTTTGCTTCAGCAAGTCTCCTTCTCCAGGTCTCTCTTTGAGGACTGAGAGAGTATTCGGGTTCACGTATGTGAGCGCCAGGAGGAATCTCTTTCGAGTTTTCTCCTTCCCTTTTCCTGATTTTACTAGAAAACAGCCGTCCCTGTTTAGAAGGTAAGAGCCTCCTCGAGGTTTGAAACCTGTTCAGTCTGATCCATCTGGTGACAGTTGAATTCTAGGCATAGAAAACACGAGCTTAAGGAGGCAGAATTTTATTCCGCACCTGGGATTTTGATGGCGGCCGACTCCCTGATGCACCTTAGACATACCCTAAAGAGGGTGGTCCCAAGGGAGACTGTCTGAAGGTTGGGTCACCTAACTCTCTGTAAATCCACAACCCAGACCCCTCCCTTGGCACTTTGTCACCAAGCCTTAGCGTGTCACAACTGAGGATGCCAAATTCAGGACGAACTGCTGAGAAATAGGGCAAACACAACTGTCAAGGTTCCTTCCCCACTCTGAACTTTAGGGTACAGATGTGGGGACCTGCATGGACACTTCTAAGCTTAATTACTAGCTTAGATCTGGTATCACTGCCACCATCCAGAATTTTCAGTGTCTGGATCACTCCCTTTCCCCCCAAAACCTTCCCCTCCCTGGGTAGCCTTGAGAGACTCCTTCACCAATTCCCTGGTGAGTCCAGCTCCAATCCCTTAGATCTTAAAACAAGGAGAAATTAACCATCCCTCCTCCTTTCTCCCACCAATCCCTGCTGAGTCCAGATCCAATCTCCTTGGATCTAAAAACAAGGAAAAATCAATCAGGTATTAAGAAAAAGGCTTTTAATTAAAGAAAAGAAAGGTAAAGCAAAAACCCTCTGGGAGAGATTACCATACCAGCTACTCTCACAGACAACAGATTCAAAACACAGAGGATGTTCCCCTGGGCACAAATTTAGTTACACAAAAAATACCTAATTTGATTCTACCTCTAATTGCATAAGACAGGTTACAAAGGAATAAACATAAACCTATTTATTCCTTTCTAAAACTTACTACTCTGATAAGAAGCTGGTTCCTTGATCTTTTTCATTCCGGCTGAAACTGAAACTCTAAATAAAGGAAAAACTTCCCTCCTTCCTTTTGAAACATCTTGTTCCCCCATCGGTCCCTCTGGTCATGTGTTAGCTAGGCTTGGTGAACTTTTTAACCTTTTACAGGTAAAAAAGGCATTAACCCTTAACCATCTGTTTATGACAACAACCCAAAACTGGTGGTTATTCTTTTATAAGTTTCAGAGTAGCAGCCGTGTTAGTCTGTATCCGCAAAAAGAACAGGAGTACTTGTGGCACCTAAGAGACTAACAAATTTATCTGAGCGTAGCATGCATCTGATAAAGTGGGCTGTAGCCCACGAAAGCTTATGCTCAAATAAATTTGTTAGTCTCTAAGGTGCCACAAGTACTCCTGTTCTTTTATAAGATAGACCAAACCAGCCACTAAAGTAAACTCCTGTTTCCCACACTGGCCAACAAGAAAACATAAAGGCAGTTTTCTCAGGCATTCTGGTTCTTATAACACCACCAAAAACACTGGATTCAGAGATGAGTAGTTCTTTACAACCAGTGTCATTAAATGATAGTTTCTTCTGATCCCAAAGGGCCAGCCACTCCCAGGTCAATATACAACTTAAAGCTTACTCAAAAATCATGCTGGTGCCCATTCTTTAGTATCTAATATCTAAAGGTTTATTCATAAAAAGAAAGAAAGGGGAGAGGTAAAATTGGCTAAGGGAATCAATTACATGCAGTAATGGCAAAGTTCTTGGTTCAGGCTTGTAGCAGTGATGAAATAAACTGTTGGCTTAAGTCAAGTCTCTGGAGTACATCTACGGCTGGGATGGGTCATTCAGTCCTTTGTTCAGAGCTTCAGTTTGTAGCAAAGTTCCTCCAGAGGTAAGAAGCAGGATTGAAGACAAAATGGAGGTGTTTCCAGGTCCGTTTATACTTTTGCCATGTGAAGGGCATCCCATTGTTCTTCCTGTGGAAAATTACAGCAACAAGATGGATTTTGGAGTCACATGTGCAAGTCACGTGTTCATGCCCCATTTCCCTCAGTCATTGCAGGAAGCCATTACCTAGATTCCAGACAGTCCACATGATAGACTACATGACAGTCCACTCTTTTCCCATGGTCCATTGTCAACCAGGTGTGTCTTGATGAACAACTTAATTTGAACAGTCCCTCCAAGATGTGCTAGCTAGCTGCCTTGTGGGTGTTATCCTGTTATGCTTATAAGCAGCACACGGGATCTTTTTCAGGGGAAAAGGCAATATGCCACATTTATTGGAGCTACAACAATTAGCATATGCATTCAATCACACACTACACACACACACACTGTGCCGCCAGTCGATGTTATAGTTACCTGTCTAGAGTCCGGATCAACCTAGTGGCCAGCTAGTTTGATCATGGGTAGGAGGAGCTGGGTTCTGTCGGTTGCAATACAATACTCTGGGGAAGTCTTGGCAGAATGAGCCCAAAGTTTCATGGCAAGGCACCCTGGTTATATACTGATAGGGAAACCCGCCCCCCCTCACCTTACCCAAGGCCCCAGGCTTTTTGCTGAGAATAGAGTAAAAGTAGGCCTAAAAGCCTTTAGCTAGGAGCAAGAGTTTTAACTTCTGCTAAACTTTTTTTTTTTTTTATAAAGGGCATGCCGAGGCAGAAAGATGTGGTCAGGGCCCCAAAAAGAGGAACTAGAATTGGATAAAGGGGAACCAGAAGATCTGTTAAGTTATAACAGCTGAGCTTGCTGTCGGGACTACAGAAAAGGTGCTAGAACGGTCAAACCGCAGACTTGATTGGCAAAGACAATAACAGGAAAAGCCATAGATGGAAAATGGGGGTTTTGCCATAGATGAAGAATTAATTGGTCAGCTTGCTTGTTATCAACATTATATTCCAAATAAGGCAAATAACATGTGTAACCAGCGTGCTACGTTTTGCGGTTTTAACCTTTATAAGCTTGGTAAAATTTGTAACATGTAGAGCAGCCAGCCTTTTGCGTGGGGTCTATGCTGTCTCTCCCTGCATATATGCTTGTATGAAATAAAGGAGCCTCAGGCTGTCTGATCAAATCATTAAGGTGGTGGTCTTTTCCCTGACAATACTGATTTTCCTTCATTGGGACCAATGAGTTTTGCACCATCATGTTGTAATGAATTGTTTGACGAGTGCTTGTTTTCTTAAATTGTCCTTTTCATCCTTCATCTTGATCTTTCATCAAGTAGTTCCTCAGGGAGTTATCCCAAGTTGGTTTTGATCACAGCTATTTTGTCCCCACTGATAGGTGCCTGTCTCATCTTTAGAGTCATCAATCAGCCCTCCTCTGGCATTTCAACAGGGGCGGCATGCAGCTTCCTGGCACCCTTGCATCTCTTGCTGCTTCCTCCCTTGTACATCTGGTTCAGCGATGGCCTTCACACTTACCTCTTAACACACACATTCCTCATTCACACACAAACCAGAATTAATTGACACACAACATTTTGAACAGGAACATCAAATTGCAATGCAAAAGAAAACAGCCAGGGCATTCTTTTACTTATTTTAAAATGCTAAACCTGCAACAAATTGGTGATCCTCAAAGGTCTGTTACTGCCTTGAAATCAGTCCAGACTCAGATTCTGGCTGATGTATCTCTACCCATTGGCCCATTAGCCATTCCTTTCTGTTACTCAAAAAGAGTGGTTGGCAGGATGTGATCAGATCATACACCAATACACTTAATGCATGGTACATAATTATTCTTTATCCTTCATTCTAAATCAGATAAAACAAACATAAAATCCTACTACAACATTTGGGGGAAAAGTTTGGGGGAGTTCAGTTCCTGGTTTTTCTTTGACCTCTCTCCAGCACTTGTTTTGGTTTGGCCTTCCCCTTTCCATCCCTGTCTGACATTTCTGTCTCTATCACAGCAGGTGATGCAATGGTGCGTGAGAAAGAGGAGCAGAATTCTCAGCAGGAAAATGTTGAGAAAATGGATTAACATAGAGAATTATCACAAAGATCGAAAAGGAATGTGTCCAGGAGTCATAAGCAGGAAAAATCCCATGACATTCAGCACAGACCAGAAAGAGAGCAGGTAAAGCAGCCAGGGGAGAAAGTAGGTAAATGTATTTCCTGTTGGGGAACTCAGACAGACCTCAAGGAAACCACAAAACAGCAGGAAATCTTCAGGGGAAAGAGAAAAAATACATGTGCTGAGTGTGGGGCCTTGGCTATACTGGCGCTTTACAGCACTGCAACTTTCTCAAGGGTGTGAAAAAACACCCGCCGAGCGCAGCAAGTTACAGCGCTGTAAAGCGCCAGTGTAAACAGTGCCCCAGCGCTGGGAGTGCGGCTCCCAGAACTGTTTGCTAATCCCCACGGGGAGGTGGAGTACCTGCAGCGCTGGGAGAGCTCTCTCCCAGCACTGGCGCCGCAACCACACTCGCACTTCAAAGTGCTGTGGCAGCGCTTTGAAGTTGCAAGTGTTGCCATACCCTGGGAAAAACTGATGTGACTACTCAACCCATATAAAGCATCAGAGAATCCACACAGGGGAGAGGCCCTATGAATGCAGTGAGTGTGGAAAATGCCTTCAATAGCAGCTCAAGGCCTTCCTGAACATGAGAGAATCCACACAGGGGAGAGGCCCTATGAATGCCGTGAGTGTGGGAACAGCTTCTCGTGGCACTCAGCCCATGTTAGCCATCAGAGGAATCTGCAAGGGAGATCAACACCATAAAAACCTCTAGGGCTAGCAATTCTTTTTTTTTATATATATTTTTTCCTGATTCGACATAGTAACTTTTAAAGCTTTTTAAAGCTGCTTGAACTGTTTGCAGCACCGTTATCCCTCAGCTTGTCCAGATGAGTGGCCCATTTTTGCCTTTTGCAGTTTGCCCTGTTTTGAGGTGGGCCCATTTGGCCTTTCTATCAACTCCATTGTCTCATGAGTAATTCGAGTGTGTCCTTCCTATCAGGAACCAGGGAGCATCACAGCAGGATTGGGCCCACCAATAGTAAGCTGAGATATGATATAAAGTGGGATCACAAAAGAAGTCAGACCTGAACTGGTATCATTATTGTAGTTTGTGCCAATAAGAGTCAGTTATGTATGTACATAAAGAAGCCACTGCAGCAGATTCCCTCGTCCTTGTTTCTGCCAAAGTGTGGATCATGAAAAGAAATCCTGTGACAAAGAAAACTATCAATACAAATACTAAGGTCACTGCACACCTTGAGTATGGGATGGGAGGGTGCTGCATCACTGAGCAGTGCACTTTTCGTTAAAGAAAGAAGATGAGCTAGCTTTGGCTCGTATCCTTCTTTCTAGTGGTCTGTTTGTAGAGCCAAAATACTGTTTCCTCAGTCCAGCCAGCTAAAGAATCTGAAAAGTTCTGCCTCGGGTTGTTAGGCCTTGTGGTTTAAGGCCCAGGTCAGGGACTTAGAAGATGTGAGGTCTAGTTCAAGCTCTGCTGACATTTCACTGTGTGACCTTGGATATGTTATGCAGGGCCAAAGTTGTAGTGGGGAGAGGTCCTGGCCTATGCAGTTACCTCAACAGCATATGCCAATAGTTATTTAGGTATCTAAACCCCCATTTACACATGTCATTGTGCACACATATTTAAGTGTCCAGACCTTGAGCCTCATTTCAAAAGCTGATTCTTGATCTCTCTGTGCTTCAGCTTCCAATCTGCAATTATAATACTTCCTAATCTCATAGGTGTGTTGTGAGGCTTAATCTGTTAACATCCTCATATGGAAGACGAAATCCTCATATAGACAGATATGTGTATGTCACACAGATGCACGATCTGCCTATAGGAATTATTATATTAGGAATCTCAAGATCGTGGGCAAGAAAGAGGAAAAGTTTCTCTCTGTGCTTACAACTTTTGTGCTGCTTTGATCTCCCACCCTCTCTCTCTTTCTCAGCTTCTTATTGAAGGAACATACATCCACACCACGTAGACGTCAAGCACAGGAGTTTATTACGCACAGCGCTAGCAGAGTATCATCTTGATTATTAGGCTCAGAGACACTGCAGAACAATTAATTACAATAAACTATATAGGGTGCTCATTGGGCAGAGAGAAGCAATGGGGATGGCTTTTCTCAAGCCCCTGGATAGGTTCTAGCAGCAAAACAAGAGAAGCACAATAAACCAATGGTGTAAAAGATTACATAATGGTGCCACCCATGGCCCAAATTAATGTCTTGCTGACACATAGGTAATTACCCCCAAACTATGTCTATTAAAGTGTATAGGTTAAATCCTAATTTTGGAGTTCAGGGGAATGAGGTAGCAGCTCTTCCGGTTGACCAACAGGTACATTCATGGAGATTTAAAGCAAAAAAGTAGTAATTAGTTCTTAATAACAACAATTGTTTATAAGTTTACCTTTGCATTTCTGTGAGCTAGGATTGGCATACATCTGTGAGGGGAAGGTGTCATAACTTATGTCAATCATATTAGGCCTCTCCCTGAACTCTGTCTGGGATCTGAGGGGTATTGTACCACTATCTTCTCCCTGCATTGGGGAGTAACCATGAGGCCTCTCTCAGTGCTTCATGTATCTATAACTCATGATAAGGATGCCCATTACATTCGGAGTTATGCTGACTGTGCTCAATGACTTGAAACACACACAGTTATCTGTTTACCCCAGCTTTCTCTTAGCTATGTATTGTTTGTTAGCCAGCCCTCATGGCCCAGGCCAAACTGTGGACTCGGGGCCTATATGAAAAGTTCTTAGCAGAAACTGCAGTTAAGATCTTACATCGGCATTAAATGGATTATGGCCCTTCATTATCTTAAGAGAAACACCTGCAGTTGTATGACCACTTCCATAGTGCATCTAAAGAAATGAAAGCAAGACAAATCCACTACTACAGAAGGGAAAAAAGATAACATACATTCATGCATACACAATCCTGGGAAATTATGCATTTTAACTCTATGTACAGTTCTTCATACAACAAAGGCCATATCTTGTTCAAATTCAACTGATCAAGGTGAGCAAAAAGTAGCAGTCAGCAGTGTAATAGCTGTTGAAATTAAAACAGTTACATTAGCCTTTCAAATAGGAATCAAGACATTTCCCAAAAGTATGAAGCTGCTCAATCCAGTGCATGCAAAGACAAAATATTGGATTATTAATAAATAATTAATGCAAATCTCCCACAATTACCTCTGATCCCTTTACAAAAATCGGATCCAATTTTTAAAAAATGAATAGAGCCCAATTGTGTAGTTTTAGACCTTTCAGCAACATATGTGAGATAGGGGTTGGGCATATAGGCAACCCCATTCTTCAAAAACTAGAAAGATGTGCATGCACATAATTAATGAGCCATACATTTTTAATTTTTTGCATAGAAAAAAGCTCTGCCAAAGTGTTGCTGCAGTTCTGCATTTTTCCCCACCAGAGGGCACTGTGGCGCAAGAAGAGCAGCAGCTCTCAGCAGAAAATAACTTCTGCAGTTCTGACTTTTTTGTCCACCAGAGGATGCTGTGGCAATAGACCACAGCAGCAACTCCAGGCCAGTGAGGGAGGAGAAAGAGCCTGCCTTCTTTGCAGCGGGCCAGGTCAGGAGACAGGGGCTATGGGGAGACAGACAGTGTGGGGCTGCTGGGCAGTGGCGTAGGCAGGTTCTACCAGCAGGTGGAGCGAACACATTAAAAAAGGTGCCAAAGCAGAGAAGGGCAAAAAAAGAAAGAAAACCCCAAGTCTTGCAGCTGAAGACTGAAGAACTTGCCGCTGAAGACCTGGAGCAGCTGAAGGACCCACCGCTAAATTGTCACCGAAGACCTGGACTGCTGGGGTGAGTGTAAAAATTAAAAAGGCACCACTTTGGGGGAATGTGCTCAGTGGGGAGCAGCCGCTCCCCTGCTCTCCCCCAGCTATGCTACTGCTGCTGGGGGGGCGGGTCATAAAGGGGCTCATAAGGACTAGTTGGGGAGGACAGACTGGGGCAGGGGCTGAATGGGATTGGAGGCACAGGGCCACAGTGGGGAGGAAGGTCCAAGGCCATATGGTGGTGGGGGAGGAGATGTAGAGCTACATAGGGACTGGGGAGTGGCTGGGTGGGGGCACAGAGACATATGGGGACAGGGGGAGGGGTGTAGGGCCACATGAGGATAGCGGGAGGGGGTGTGGAAGGACATATGTGGATAGGGGATGCAAAGACACAAAAGGGTGCAGGAACGCATGGGGACAAGGGCAGATGTGCCTGACTGAATGGGAGAAGCAAGGGTTCAGCCAGGGTCTACATGGAGGAATCTCTCCTTACCCCGCACCAAAAAACCTGTTCCATACTTTTCCCACCCATACCCAACAATTCTCCAAGTTCACACCCAGACTCCTTCCCAGCAATTTACTTCCCACTCCCTCAGCTCCTCCATTACCCCTGACTCCCCCAAGTCTTTAAACTGCTTCTGAGGCATGCAGGAAATATGGTTCTGTATTGTAGTTTAAATGAATTATTACTCGGAGTTCTGTATTAATATGCCTAGCACGGAATCTATTTGTCAAAAAAACCTTTCCTGAATCATTTTTGCTGTCTGTATTGTTAGAGACATACTTGCTGACAGGTATTTTGAAATAAATGACCAAAAATAATTGAAACTGGTGTGACTATATTATGTTATTTTTGACAAATAAAATATACAGAATTTTAAACTATTGTGTGCAGAATTCCCCCAGGAGTAATGTGAATTTGGGAAAACGAGAAAAGTAGATATGAAATTCAAGCACCCAGTCCAGGTCTATCAACCTACCAAGAGAGAGAAACTAAGGAACCTCTGCACAGTAGAAAAATAATCTTAATGTCCAGTATGTGTAACTATCTCCACCTTTGTGTACATATTTATACAATGTGCATCACTGTGGCAGCTGAATATGTTGTGAGTGGGGGTTGGTTTTGTTTGAAAGAACAACAGATTTTTTTTAAAGGTACAAGAAGTGATTGTGGGAGATCTGGGTAAGTTGTTATATACTCATTAGTTATCCCATTTTAATTTGGCGACAGTGGACTGAGTAGCTTCCTAATTTCAGGAAACTTTCCTTGACCACTTTAAAAGGCTGATGTGAATGTTTTAAAGAGGGAAATCTAATTGTTTATTTCAAATGCCTTCAGTAAACAAAGTAACTAGAAAAAAATTAGTTTGTATCTCACAAACAGGGATGGCTCAGGATGTTTTGATCAATAATCTAGTTAGAAAAGTCTATTGCTGTTGATTTTTAATAGCTGCCTTAGTGGAAAGTTGCCTATTGGATAAACTCCCAGACTGACAATTACAGGGCCGCCCAGAGGATTCAGGGGACCTGGGGCAAAGCAATTTCAGGGGCCCCTTCCATAAAAAAAAATACGTTGCAATACTATAGTAACATGTATTTGGAAGTGTAAAAAATAACTCGTGAAATACATTCAAAAATTAATTTGTAATAATTTGAAAATACACTAAATGCATTATTTAAAAACATAAAATGCTTTAATGGTATGTAAACATTTGCAATTACATGATGGGCTGTTGCTGGGTGATGGTGATTGTTGATGCCAATGGGCTGTCGCTGCCTGGGGGTGGTGCTGCTGTTGCCCTGGGCTGTGTGGGGAGCTGGGCTCGGGGTTGGGGGGTGCCTGGCTCACAGGGGCTGGGCTCAGGGCTGTGGGGAGATGGGGTCGGGGGGTGTCATGGTATAATTCCCCACTCTGAACCTTAGCATCCAAAAGATGGGGTACCAGCATGAATTCCTCTAAGCTCAATTACCAGCTTAGTACTTGTAGCGCTGCCACCAACCAGGAATTCCAGTGCCTGGTACACTCTGGTCCCCCCAAAACCTTGCCCGGGAATCCCCAAGACCCAGTCCCTCTGGATCTTAACACAAGGAAAGTAAACCCTTTCCCTCACCATTGCCTCTCCCAGGCTTCCCCTCCCTGGGTTACCCTGGAAGATCACTGTGATTCAAACTCCTTGAATCTTAAGCAGAGAGGAAAATGCACCTTTCCCCCTCCTTCTCTCTCCCCCTCCCAGACTCTCCCTGAGAGAGAAAGTAATCCTAACACAGAGAGAAAATTAACCTCTCTCTCCCCCTTCCCTCCTTTCTCCCCACCAATTCCCTGGTGGATCCAGACCCAGTCCCCTGGGGTCTCACCAGAATAAAAAACAACAATCAGGTTCTTAAACAAGAAAAGCTTTTAATTAAAGAAAGAAAAAAAAGTAAAAATTATCTTTGTAAATTTAAAATGGAATAGGTACAGGGTCTTTCAGCTATGGACACTGGGAATACCCTCCCAGCCTTGGTATACAAGTACAAATTAAAATCCTTTCAGCAAAATGCAAATTTGAACTCCTTCCAGCCAAATACACATTTGCAAATAAAGAAAATAAGCATAAGCCTAACTAGCCTTATCACCTAGTACTTACTATTTTGAATCTATAAGAACCTGTATCAGGGAGATTGGAGAGAAACCTGGTTGCACATCTGGTGCCTCTGAGCCCCCAGAGTGAACAACAACCAAAAACTAACAGCACACACAAAAACTTCCCTCCCTCAAGATTTGAAAGTATCCTGTCCCCTTATTGGTCCTCTGGTCAGGTGACAGCCTGGCTCACTGATCTTGTTAACCCTTTACAGGCAAAAGAGAGATGAAGTACTTCTGTTCTATTAACTCTTACTTATCTGTTTATGACAGGGGGTGTCCGGCTCGGAGGGGCTGGGCTCGGAGCTGGGGGTCAGGGCCATGGGGAGGATGGGGTCAGGGGTGCCCAGCTCAGAGGGGCTGGGGTCAGGGGGGTGCCCGTCTCTGGCCCCGGCCCCTTACCATTCTGCTTACCCCCTCTCCCGGACAGCGCTGCAGCGGCATGGTGTTCCAGCAGGGCCTGAGTTCCTGCCGCTCGGCTGCAGCTTGCAGCCCCACCCCCTTGCCAGCTGAGACACCGGGTGATGGGGGGGGACATGGAAACAGGAGGAGGAGCCTCCGACATACTTGTGGGGGCCCCGGTGGGGCCCGGGGAAAATTGCCCCACTTGCTCTCCCTCGTGCAGCCCTGACTCTGGGAGCCCTTTTCGCCGCTGCTGCAGCCTGGGCTCGGCTCCAGGGGACTCCGCCTCCCTCCCTCCTTCTCCGGCTCCTCACACACTCTGGGAGCCCCTTTTGCCGCTGCCGCAACCCGGGCTCAGTAAGAGGGACTTCTGGAAGTCCATTGCTTCTTGTCCTATCCTCAGAGGTTAAGGAGAACAATTTTTCTCCCTCCTACCTGCTTGCAGTAACCTTTTATGTACTTGAAAACCGTTATGAATGAAGGATATCAAAAAAGTTACAAAACAATTAAGAATTTTAAAAGGAAGGATTGGTCCTTTAACATTGCTGACATATGTTTGCTGTATATGTATGTGCTTCAACTCTTCTCTGATCAAATCTCATCTCTGAACCCTAACATGCAGTATAACCACAGTATAACAGCAGAACAAATGTGAACAAGAACAACTTCCAAAAGAAAAATGCTATAATGTTAGAATGAAGAGAGAGATTTTGGGTGGTCCCAAGAGGTTCTCAAGCCCTGAGTGTCCCTGAAGGAAAGTGCCCAGGTGACAATCCAGAAAATCTTCCAAAGCATTTCCTGCTGCTTTTGCAAAAAACAAAAAAAACCCTCTCCTAAGCCACTTGAGGTGGGACTTTCATTCAGAGATTCCAACCTAGACTCATCAGCAAGTTGGGCATCTGGAGACATGTTTGGTTGCAATGATAGGAAATGGGATTCTCTGACCAGGAAGAAAGGCCCCGGGGGGGGGAAGGATAGTTTAGTGGTTTGAACATTGGCCCGTTAAACCTGGCATTGTGAGCTCAATCCTTGAGGGGGGCCCTTTAGGGATCTGGGGCAAAAATCTGTCTAGGGATTGGTCCAGCTTTGAGTAGGGGGTTGGACTAGATGACCTCCTGAGGTTCCTTCCAACCCTGATATTCTATAACCTAGAGCTTAGGAGCATGAAAAAGAAGAGATAGCAATTATTTCCTAACAGAGAAGCAGTTCAGCCTCAGTGCTGGCAAGAGAATCCAAGTAGAATTAGAAAATTTTCAATTATAAGACAAACTCACAAAATAGTTTGGAAACCAAAATTTTTAGAAATACGATCTGAAATCTATTGATATTTTATACATCATGTGAAATGAGATGCAGTGGAATTTTAAAAGATGTTGCTACTATTTATGTGTGACAGGATATTTATGGAAGTCAATTTTTTATTTATTGCTCTTATTTATGTATTTTACAAAGATATTTATTTATAAATAAAGTATTATTTTATACAAAATGGCAACCTATACTAGTAGTGGTTTGAATTAAATACCTGTTTAACCAAATAGTAAATAAATGAAGAAGGAGAACAGAAAAAAACCTGTAATTGTCCAGCCTTAAAGCCCCAGTTCCACAGAGTACATATGCATGTGACTAACAAAGTCTATGACCCAGTCCACTGATGTTAGTGCTTCCAGTTGGGAACATATATAAATACATTGATGAACCAGTGTCCCAGTTTGCAGTACTTCCATATTAAAAACAACAATTACTGAATGATCATTAGACTTTCCATTCTAACAGACCACGCACCACACCTGAACATGGCCCCCTTTTCTTCTTCTCTCTTTCATCGGGTTACATTTCCTCCAGAAAACTTCTTGTTGTGGATGTGTAATGTAGGAGATGGTCATGTTGGAAGAGGCCAGATTGGTGCCCTCCTCCCTAGTAACCCAGATTGCAGGCACCCCTTAACACACATCAATTACAGTAGTTTGTAATTAGCATGCCCAGATCCCATCAATCTGGTATGTGTGCACTCACATACAAACTTGATTTGATTTTGGTGGGAGGAAGAGGGTATGTATCCAGAACCTGCCCACAATACATTTACAAGCACTGCTCCTCAATATTAAGCCTGTGCTCAAATGAACTTTTCTCAGGTTTGTGATCCCTCCCACCCCATCTCATTATCTGTATGTGCTCCCAGACTAACTTCATTCTTGGATGTACACCACAAACAAAATTTCATGTCAATTATGAGACTAGGAATAGGCCATTCAAATTAGGATTATCAATGTTCTCCCCTCCCTCAATCTCTGAAATTCAGGCCCCTGTTTGGAGGACTACATCAGTCAGTTACTAACCAGGAACAATACCGAATTCTTCTGAAAAAAGTCTTAAAAAAAAAAAAAAAGCTTGTTGGACTCCCTGGCTTTGTAGGCTGAACCCTCTGCATGCCTGCTCCCCATCAGGAGGAAAAGAAAGGACAAGGAAAAGAAAACAAAGACTCCCTGGCTTTGCAGGCTCCCAAAAGAAAAAATGTGTCCTCTTAAAATCCTGAGCTCTGTGCTTCTGGCTCAAAATGATCCGACTCCTCTGCAACCATGTCAAGGCTGAATCCCCACTCTGGCAGTTTGACCTTGGATTGGTAACGCTGCCACCACTTCTGGGCTCTCACAGGGGTTCTGCACTTGAGTGGTGGCAGCGTTACCAATCCAAGGTCAAACTTGCGGCCCCGCCGATGGCCTTGCGGCAGTTATAGCCAAACACTGAGTTGGTAAATTTTCCTATCGGCCATCGAAAGGGGAGGAGGTTGCATTTGGATTCTGGCAGCATTTACCAAGCCCAAGTCAGAGAGAAGCTGTAATCTTTGAGTGTAATACAAGCCTGGAGTGGCAAATATTAATCATTAAAATCCTTGCAGGCCGCCATCTTCTGAGCTCAGAGTGACAGAGTGACGATTACCTGTCCTGAGCGCCTCAGCAAAAGCACACCCCCATTTACCACCAACTAATTATTATTGCAGTACTCTCGGAAACTAAGCAACACACAGTATTAATATACGGCAGGAAGACTCACATGCAACACAATATGAATAAAGCACCTCTTTGTCACATCTCCCCCCTCCAAGACCAAACTGAGCGGGGCCACTTTCCATGAAAATGCATCAGCGCTCACCTGAACATGGACCACCTTCATGTTATAATCCTGAAGCTGGAGACTCCACCTCAGGAGCTTTACTTTGGCCTCTTTCATCTGCTGTAGCCACATTAGGGGCGAATGCTCAGTATACACAGTGAAGCGCCGCCCAAATAGATGGCTGCAGCTTTTTAAGGGCCCACACCATGGCCATACATTCCTTTTCTATGGGTGCAGAATCCTGCTTCCCAGGCAGCAGCTTTCTGCTCAGGTACACAATGGGATGTGTCAGTCCATTTCTGTCAACCTACATTAGCATTGCACCCAGCCCTTTTTCTGAGGCATCCATGAACACCATAAAGGGCTTGTCAAAATCCAGGTTTACCAGCACCAGGCCCTTGACCAGAGAGCCTCCTTCAGAGCACCGAGAGCCCTCTGGCACTGCTCGGTTCAGACCACCTTCAGTTCAGTAATTGGGGTGACTATGGAGCTAAAGTGG